>NW_010398802.1:25981-46124 GCF_000710305.1 Buceros rhinoceros silvestris
TACTTTTCTTCTTAGGTTGCCCTCTGTAATTTATTTATTTATTTAATTTTCAGAGTTGAAAAATACTTTTTTGATGAATCTGTTCCTCACCCTAAAGCTGTCTGTCTGTTATTTATCAGAAAGCAGGTCACAGTTCAGTGAGCAGAAGAAAAGATTTTAATAGAAGCTGTGCCAAGGGCTGTAATGCATCATTTTAAGGCCCTAATTACATTACAATGACAAATATCAATGGTGACAACAGCAATAACCTACATCCTTTAATGGCTAGGCTGGAAAAGGAGTTTGGGCGCTGCGCCATCTGATTAGACTTGGTTTCAAACATCGGCCATTAGAAGTGTGTGTGTCCACAGTATTACTGGCCGATAACTGAAGCCCAGTGGAAAGGTCTGTAAATAAATGATGCCTCTCTAAAGCTTGGTCCTGTGGGACAAAAGAGGCAAAATTAGATGACTGCGGAACTGGCCGTGTTTCCGAGGCAACTTTGGCTTTCATGTGAGGAATTGGCTGGCTGATTTTATGAAATCATACTTTTTCCTTCTCCTGCCAATTAGTCTGATTGTGAAAACCCATTGACCTGATGTCTAAGAGGAAAAAAAGAAGATACTAAACTGGTTTTTAAACATAGGGGTTTAAAAATACGTGTGAACATAGAAATGTGAAGTGGCCTCGTGTTTTTCTTTTGTGTTTGACTTTGTACTTTACACAAAGGATAAATTTCCAGGCCCTCTCCAATGGCAGAAAGAATAGGTCTAACGAGGTGCTAACCTATATCGTCAGTACCTACACCTTCAAATTGTAGGGTACGGTTGAAAGAAACCCACTTGAGCTAGCACCTGGCAGCTAACTTCTATTTTGTGTTTTGGGGTAAGCAATCAAGCTTGTGGCTGTGGTGTAATCCCATAGAGTTAGTCGCAGAGACAGTTGCAGTGTCAAGGCAGAGGGTATGCTGTATTTACTATCTGAAAACTTCTGGTTTAAAGTTTTTTTGGTACAGAACGTGTAATGTCTTCATCGGCTCACTTAGCTGCATGCAGCATACAAAGACTTGCTGTTCTGCAGTCCAGGGGGTTGGTATCAAAAGGTTTATTACAGTTGTGTAACCGTTCACTTTCACGCACCTGTTTCCCGTTCATTACAGCTTTTTGGAAGACGCTCTCTAGCTTAACGTTCCCCAAACTCAGAATCTGCCGGAGGTGAATTTTTGTATAAATACTGAACAAATATGTTTCAAGTGCTTTTTGGCCAGAAGAGCAGTAGAAGAGACGCATACTTCTTCTGTTGGGGAGTGGGGAGGGAAGTGATCAAAAGAAAAACAACATAGCTGAAATAGCTTGGAATAGCTGGGGTTGGGTGCCTTAATTGAGAAGATATGTCTCGAAGTGAGCTGAATAAAATTATTTTTGTTGACTAAGCTGTGTTCTAGCTGAACCAGAATTTAAGGGTTTAATGGAGAAGTAGGTGAAGTTTTATAGGCTGCGTTATTCAGGAGATCAGATAAGACAATTGTAACAGTCCCTTCTGGCCTTAAAATCTGTGAATCTACAAGCGTTTTAAAATTCCTTGTGGAGTTCCTGCGTGGCACTTCGAGCCAGTTTTGTTGTCAGTTCCTAAGCAGTGCCGTAGAGGCATCAAGCTAACAAAGCTTTGGTGGAAGAGGGCTGAGCAAAGCCGAGGCAAAGGCTTGCCCCAGGAGCCACGCAAGAGGTGGGAAAGGTTGTGACAGGCATTTTAAAGATGTCTGGGAGGCATTGTTTTGGGGTGGAGGAAAGCATCACGTGTCTTTATTTCTACTCAGGCACCCATGTGTCTTAAATGGCAGGTCAGAGGGGCTTCAGCTCAAGACAGGATGGCAGCACTTCGGAGTTTTCGTGTGAAAAAGCCTCAAAGAGCAGGAGGTGTAGTTTTCTCTTTGTTTTTAAGGCACTTGGGAGATTCCTTTAAAAAAACCCCAGGAGCATGGGTGGGACCCAAAATTTGGAAGTGACGAAACTGATGATTTTTGAACGACTACAGCACAGATACCTTGCAGCTGTGCATTGTATTATGCTCTACAATTCCTTAATCAAACATTATCCTCAGTTAATGCTGTATTGGATTCTGCAGCCTCTCTGGCTTAAGCTTGGATGTACACATCTTGTTGTTTTCTGTACTTGATCTGTTTGTATATCTCTGTGTCAGCTAGTATAGTGAACACTGTCTAATTAAAGGAAAATTTTTTGTTTTACGTTGTGGGATATCTGATATTATAGGCACATACAGACTTTTGAAATTAGCAGTCAGTTTAGCTTTGTGGTGAAGAGAACATACTCTCAAGTGTCCTTTAAGATACCTATGCAGCTGAATAAACAGAAAAGGTTTAGGAGATGAATGTAAAAAAATTATTACAATGCATAACTTTATGAGATGAGGACTTGCATGAACAGTGAAGACCAGTGAGAAGATATGGGACAGTATAATGTAGAAATTGCTGTATAGATAACCTGTGGATTCCAGGGAAATGAAGAAATTGTATTGCGAAGTACCGTGTGTTGAGTGTATCACAGTATGCACAAGGGGGCAGAGTTACTTTCACACGTGTGCCATGTCTTCTGCTTGGGTAGCCGTGTAACTGTAATATTCCTTAAACCCAGATTTATTTTATTTATGGTTTTGACTTTTTTACTACTGGTTCTGAGCCTTTTTGCTTTATAGTTTTTTCCCTGAGTATTCACAATTTAAAAGACAGCATAGCAGAAAGGATGGAAGGGCTGCTGTTAAAAGAATGAAGCCTAAATTGCACAAGTTTGTATATCTTTGTTGTACAGTTAGTTACTTTGCAAGGGGAATAGCGTTCTGAAGTAGTGTATAATGAGGAGCTGATCCTGGTTACAATTTATTATAAGAAAGTTATGATTTATTGCAAGAAAGTCAATGTGTCTTTAAATATTCTGTTTCTGGAGCTGTAAATCTTGTGTTATCTCTCCAAATCTCCTCTGTATCTATTGAGATTTGCAGATTAAATACACAGAATAAGAATTGATCCCCAATATGGAAATAAAACATTGTGTATTATTCCTTTCTGATCACAATTGCAACATGAAAATAATTACTATTAACCTCGGGTTTGATAACAGCGTAACTATGATACAAGACTGCAGTATCCTTTTCTAAAATACGTAGTAGAATGATTATCAGTGAAGTTGTATATCGTGTTGCTAATATTCTCATGATATGCATTGTTGGTATAGAAGTTTATTTGTTTCCTTCACTTACAGTGACATTGCTGTAATTTGAAATGATCCTTCTCTTTGCATCTTGAGAGAGATCAGTTCAATACACAGCATTTTCTTTATCTTTTCTGTTACATCTCGTGAAGATTTTTTCTTTAAATGCCTTTGATTGCGTAATCAGAATTAACTTTTCTTTGAGTCAATTCTAAACTGTGTTTTTTTAAGGAAAAGTTTTAGCCAGATATTATTAGCTTCCTAGGTACTGTTGAATTTGCGTTCAAATATTTTTGATTATTTTTATAATCTCTCCTGGCCACGGGATGAATAGACATGAAAGAGACCAAACAAATCTATCTTCTGTGTTCATGGGTGACAATTATGTCTGAGAATTTATACACTTGAACTTCTTTCTTCTTGTCACTTGCAGGCAGAAATTGTCAAGAGGCTGAACGCTATATGTGCGCAAGTCATTCCCTTCCTGTCCCAAGAGGTAGGTTGTTATTTGTACTGGTGCTGATCTAAATATATCTATACGTATCATCGTATCTATTCCAAAAGAGGGACTTCGAGTTGAGATTTTGAGTGTTTCTAGATGACTTTTGCCTGTGCAGTTGTCACTGTAACTGTGTTATCTTCTCCAAGTCCAATATGATATTATTTAAATATATTTATAAAATCGAATGTGTTGTAATGTGCTATGGAAAATTTATAGTTGTTTTAAATATTGTGCTCTCATGCACAATCCAGTTTATCTCACAGTTATGAATTTGGTGATCTGAAATCAGTGGACAGCTTGCAAAAATGCTAGAAAGGCATGATTTGTGCTACCTTCTTGACAGTGGACATTAAAGTTCATCAAAAACTTCTATTTTGGTATGCCACGTAGTGATACTCGACACAGTAGGCATACAGATGAAGCTTTTTTCCTGCCTTTTTTGCCTCTGTGCTCCAGATTACCTATTATCTTAAATCCTTTTCTGTGTATTTGGAGAACGTAGGCAGAAGACTGAAACTGGCTATGAGCTAATTTCTCTAAGCGCTTATTTTCTCCGAGTTATGATTTGTCTGTATTATCTTGAGTGCTTCTAGATACTTTGAGGTGCACTGGGATCTGGGGAGGCTGGTGGGAGCTGGAGAGGAAGCCTTGGAGCCAGAGATGTGTGACATAAAATGAAAGTGTGGTCATGAAAGGAGACCTTGAGTACGTAACGGCTTCTCTTGCCTACCCTGGTGGAGGAAAGAGGCTGGAGTCTGCTGGTGCAGGCGGACATACATCTATGGCTTCATGCATATGGTTTCATTTCAGTAGAATTGGTAGCTGAGAAGTCAAAGCTGGAAGGTGTATTTCTGTGCATTCCATCTATAAAACATTGTGCCTGAGAATACACTGCAACTTTTTCTCCCACCTTTTCAATTGTTCCATAGAATGCCACTGCTTTTCAAGAGAGCTGTTCATCCTGCTGCAAATGAGAGGCTGTGTGCTCAGTACTAGCACTCAGCTAATGCGTTGCCTGTGCATCTGTGTATGTTTGAAATGAGAATATTGCTATCAGAACTAGAACCTGACAATGTTCACGAGTGCTGCTGGACTCTTTATAAAGACAGATTTGTGGAAAATAAACGATGTGTAATGATCTAGCTACATTGCTTGGGGACCAGAATTCCTAACCTGCAAGGATATAAAATGAGTTGCTGTTGATTTTGTATGTTGACTGCACCAGAATCTCTGTACATCTAGTTAAAAGATTTTATTTGTGGTGCAGGAGTAGCACAGCATATAAAAATGAGGTGTAGAGCTGATTCATACTCATGCTAAAGCGAGCACTAAAATGACACAATTTTGAAACAAAGGCGGGGTGAGTACTTGGCAGACAAAGCTGTGATCTTGGCAAAGACATTGCATTTGTTGCAAAATTGGGATCAGCATTTCCACAACATTTCTCTAGAGTATGCGGTACTGTGTTTAGAAACTTTGTACCATTATACTACTACTGGCACTGCTGTTTTCAGCTGAAATACTAAGCAAACTTTGTAAGTCACACTGCTCTCCTTGCTGTGCTTCCACAAGCCCAGCCCGTATGCTTTCTTGGAGAAGGTGTTTCTTGCAAATGAGATGAGCAAAAGGATAACATGGACTTAGAATACATTAGAAGAAAGATGTATTTGATTCACAGTGACTGATAGATGTTTGGCCTTTGATTTTGAAAATGCAGGTCTCCACCCCCTCTCTACATGCTCATGTGGAATTGGGGGGGGGAATAAAAGAAGATATGGGTTTTAGGGCTTTGATGTTAGTGGCATCCACTCAGGTAAGCAGGAGCTCTGTCCTTTTTCTCTGCTCCCGGTGCGTTGTGCTTTCCTGGCCCTGGAACTAAATCACCCTGGAGTCATTCTCCCGTAAACTGGTACTTGTACATCTTAAGCCCCTGCCTTAGAAGGAGAAGGCACAGTGAAGGCTGCAGATGGTGCTTTGTTCTTTCCTTCCATTGGGCAGAATCTCTCATGTGGTATTCACAGGCAGTGGCTTGTGAACTGTGAGCCACGGCCCCGATCACTGTTGAACAACCTCCTGGCCATCAAGCTAGGCATGGAGAGCAATTTTAAAGTAATTCTAGACTTAGCCATTGCAGTAGCTTGTCATTGATATGCTAGTTATAAGAACTATGTAAATAGACCACTGAGATGATCCATATTGTAAAATTAAGTTGCCCCGCTTCTGTCGTGGGTGCAGTACCACCCAGTGAGGATGTAACTGCGCCAGTGTCAGTGTGCGTAATTACTCTGTTTACTTTGTTAGACATTAGTTCAGAGCTTTCAGTTAAGCAGTTTTAGATCTGAAAACATGCTCTGGTATGGTTTCTGAACTAGTGAGCCTCTGTGACTCATGTTTCCTTCACCTGTTTGCATGTCTCATTTGCCAAGTCACAGAATCACAGAACCATCTGGCTGGAAGAGACCTTTAAGGTCATTGAGTCCAACCGTACCCCCTGCACTGACAGCTCTTCCACTGTGCTTGTTGCATGGGGTCAAAGCTCTTTGGGTTACAGAGGAGATGGAGAGGTCAAAAAATTCACGATTTGAGTGTTTTCACATGCATTGACAAAGACAAAAGGGGGCACTTCCCCAAAGCTGGTGTGCACATTCATCTTTGTGGAGGCAAGTGTGCTTTTCAGCTCAACCAGCAAGAGAGAAGGGGGACTAGACAGCAGAAAGGGATTGAAAGGGGAAGCACAAAAATACTCCTCACATGTCTTGACAGTGCCACTGATGGTGATAGTTTGGGTATTGGGATTAGGAAAATCTTGGTAATTGTTTGACCCCTGTTACTAGAAACACTTAAATCACTTTATGTTGGCATACGCTGATGAGGCAAAACAGAACAGATCTCCGGATTTGAGTATTCTGCGAGTCTTGGTTTCTATCTAATTTGTGTCTTTAAAAAGTGAGTGTCTTAATGGAAGTCTCTTTATTTCATCATCTAGATTAATAGAGAATTGAATTGCAGCATGCTTTTGCTGTTTATGCATTTTGCATACAGTCTAATTGTGGAATAGTGGCTGAAAAATGTGATCAGGCTCCTTTGTATTGTGCCTGAGGGAAAAATGAACGAAATACAGTGGTTACATGCACTGATGGCAGCATTATTGCCTCATAATAGCACCAGGTTAACTTGTCTTATTGCTTGTTAACTTTGTAAGGAATCAATGGCTTGTGATAACTCACTTAGAAGTAAGAAATTGTGGCCAAAATTGCTACAGATCTTGTGAAAAGGGTGCAATTATAATACATCACCCTACTGTGTACTAGTGTCTGCTTTGTTTCAGGGGGCAATCCAGTAAAGTATTCAGGAAATTCTCCAGGCTTCAGTCAGTTTTACTGTGCTATAAATCATCTAAGCATGTATTGAAAATAAAATTCCTAACCTGCCTAAATACACAGTCAAGTGGTACCGTGTTTTTGCATTGACTCTGACTTAGGCAGACTGTAAAAATCAGCACCAAGAAATGTGAGCTTTCCATTTTGACGGGAACTTTGTGGTTGAGGTACGAGGTGGCCCTCAGGAGTGATGCGTGTTCAATTCCTGTTGCAGTTGTAGGCTCCCTGTGTTGCAACAGTTGTTTTGCACCTCCCTGTGAAGTTGAGAGATACCAGTGTGCTCAAAGTAGTTCCTGTTGCATAGGGTGAAGGGGATGCCTGCGAGGTTGTAGGCAGATGCTTGGAGGTTGTTAGCACTGTTAGTTTTGATCTGCTGCAGCTGGTATAGCTAGTTCAATGTTCACCTCATTGAATGATTTATCCAGCAGATGCAATTCATTTTGGGTGTAAAGCTTTAGATCTTGCCTCTGCTAGTCTACTCTTCTTCTCAACTGAATTTGCCAGCTGCAGCACAGTGTGACGCTTGCACAAACCTGTGACTTTCAAGTGGGACTAGGTGATCCCACTGTGTGGCCAAGGTGGTGTGTGTAGCTAGGTGCAACCTGTGGCTGTCGTTGTGGGACCCTGTGGGCTATGGAGTGCTGAACGACCTTCTGTTCTGGATAACGATATTTGTTCAGTGTAGCTGGAGATACTCATATATCACTGTTACCTGCTTTTGAGTAAATATTGACTGTGCTTATATTTATAAGACACAAGCAAGCTGGCTGATTTACAGCTAATGATGTAGTTGTGGCAACCCGAAGCTCAGCACAACCTGAAAAAGCTGCTTGAGAAGCCAGACAGATGATCATGGTGTTAACTCCAGTCAACTTCCATGCCACGCTTCAAGCGTTATGTAAGCTGGAGGAGCCCGTAGGAAGCTCTTTTGGAAGGCATGCTTTCCCTTCCAACTGCCAGTGAGCTAGCTAACGACAAGGCAGAAGGATCTTCAGTTCCCTGTGCTTGATAAGGTGGTCCATTGTACTCGGAAGTACGATAACGTGCCAAGGGCTGGCATGCACACATGCCGACAGACATACAAAAAGGAAGTGCTGCAGGCTTTAATATTAGTTGATGGTTTTCCTTTTGCAAGAGAGATACGGGCCATAACGTCCTTGCTCTTCTCTGTACATCCATTCCCTAGAGGTGCTTCTAAAGTTCAGTAAATTTAGATTAAGGTGTGTGAGATCCATTATGTAGAAGCAGAGCAGGAGTCTTTACATGCTTTTCAAAAGGAAGTAGTTCATCTGAGATGTGGGAGGCTCAGAAGAAAAAGCTGTTTTCCTCCAGCTTAGACTTGCCCCAGTCTAGAGCTAGAGTAAGTACTTACTAGACTAAGTACAAGGAAGCTGTCAGATAGCTGTAATCCTTCTACCAAGGGTGGCAACTTAATAGCAATTCTTGGATTATCGCTAATGATATTACATTTTTATGAAGTGGTTGTTATGTCTTGTCTTGAGTTAGAGTGCCTGGTTGCAGTGATGCTGCTGATCCCTTTTAAGTTTCTAAGTGTGTGCTGTACTCCACTGAGGATGAGTGTGTGCTCTCCATTTGTCACTAGTGTTTTTGACATGGTCTAGTCCCGTTTTCCCTCTATAGATGGAACTTTACAGAATGGCACTGCAGCAGGCTGAAGCCAGACCTGTTCTGTACACCTTCCTAATAGATATAACAACATACGGTAGTATGTTATATCTTTAATACTCCACCACAGTAGTGTGAATTAACCAGAGCAGAGCTCGCTTCCTTCTGCAAAGTGAATTATTCAGTGAGTTTTGCTTTGGATGTTGGTGGTGGTGCTGAAGGCAGGCTGTAATTAGGCATTTTTAACACCAGCATCTGTGTGTGCGTGCCAGGAGGAGCTTCAGCCACTCGGCTGATGTCAGCTTGGGTCCTCTGTCACTGGGAACATGGGGCTCTCTGACATGGTATAAAAAGGCCAGGTATTTTCCACTATGCTGCAATGCCTGTGCAGCAGCCAGCGCCAGGTGACAAGACAGTGTGATGAGTCAATGTGATGGTGAAAAAGCTTACATCCTTCTTGTGGTCTCTGTTGTTGCTACCCACTGTGAGACTGAAAGGAGGTGATTTTCCAACACAAGGCAAGTGCAGACACACCACTCGTTACAGAAAGCAAAAAGGGCTGAAGAGAAGAGACAGGGAAGAAGTTAAAAGGAGAAACGATACTTGCCTGCGTGACAGGCAGGGCAGGGTACTGAGTTCATTGCTCTGGCCTGATAAATGCAATGCAAAATACTGTTTTCCCATAGCTGTTGAAAATGGCTCTGTCATTTGCTTTTGTGCACAGCGGAAGGCTAGCATTAAATGTGTGTGAAAGCTGCAGCCCTGTGTCTATATTTGGTTGGGATAAAAGTAACCCTTTTTCTGTGGTTGCTGTTTTCACTTGGCTGTAAATCGCTGTGTGATCGCTTGATGGGCAGGCTAATGTGTACTCCTCGTTTTCAGCATAATGCTGCTTGTTACCAGTGCGCTGGCTGGGGAAGTGTTCAAGCAGGTGGTTAGCCTTGAAGCCATCCATCCTTGGGTACCCATGCGGGCTGGGCCAGCCAGCTGCCACCTTGCTTGGCTTGACGGGCCCCTGCTCCTTGTTTTCGGGTCGCAGAGGGCCCCCGGAGCCCAGTTGGGTTCCTTCTCTGCATGTAGAGATCTCAACCTGTTACTGGAGACGTGGTCAGTAACACTGAGCCTCCTACCCACTCCAGGTTCAGAAGCTCCAGGGACAGCCGGTGGGGGCTCCAGACCCCTCACGGTGCTCTGCCACTCCATGGGGTGACTTTGCTGTTTCTCTGTCTTTATGTGATTTGTGCCTGTGACTCGAAGTAGCCCTGGAGTCACTCAGGGCAGGTCCCCCCATGGGGTTTTGGGGAGATGTGCAGGAGTCTGGTCGGCTGCTGCAGTGAGGTGGAAGCAGTGGAAAGGCTAATCACACCCCATCTATTTTGAGTCTTTTACTTACTATGCCACTGAAGATTAAATCAATGTTAAAGCAGCTAGAAATAGGAGGGTTTTAATTGTCTCTACCATACCTAATCTAGGTTCAGTGTTGCAAGGCCCGTGGGTTTTCTCCTCTCTGTGAAGGCTGGATCCCAAACCTGTTAGAATCAATGAAAGATGCCTTGTGTGGCTCCTTAGGGATTTTCAGTCTTGCAGTGCTTTCCAGCGGAAATCTTAAAGTGAGATTTTGGTACTCTACCCCTTGAACTTCACATCCGCTCACCTGGGAATAAATAACCTTTTTCCCAAGTGCTCCTGAGACCCATTATTTGTATGTTTGCTCTAAAGGAAAGGAAAACTTTCAAACTTGTGGGGTTGACTTTTTTTTTTTCCCCTCAAACCTCCAATGAAAATTGGAGTAATTTCTGTAACTGATGTTTTCAGGGTGGCTTTCTGTAGGTGAGAAAAAACTCAGAAGTTTTTTCGTCTGCTGGTGACTCTGGGAACATGATTTAATCAAATGGGTGTTGGAATTGAAAACTCATATATACAAATCAAGAGCTAGGTCCCTTTCTTCACCTCAGCTCAAAAAGCATCACCTAGGAATTTGTAGGAAAACAAAGATGACTGTAAACTTATCAGTAAAGTATCTTACTTCATTTTTTCAAAATAATGTGAATTTTTTTAAAAAATTTTGGGGCTTTTTGTTGGATAACTTAATGAAAAATACTGTGATTCATTTTTGACGTGGCTGGCACCCACCAGAAAATGAATTTTTATGACCACCCCATTGCCATATAGAACCGCGTGTCACTAGGCTTTCAGTTACATAATGATGAAAGCTGCGGCTATCCTTAACATGGGATGACCTGGAGATGTTAACACATCATCAGGAATTTGAAGCTTGAGTATCCTGATTTCCTTTTTGCTGGTGACTTGTGATGGTGATAACACCACTGCAGTTTTTTATTTTTATATTTCTGAATGCCAAGAACACATTTGCTCATGTTTGTCCTGCTTTTTGTTCTTTACATTGTCTGCTTATAAGTGACAGATTTGGTTTACGTTAGCACTGTAGCTTTACAAAAATCTAAATGGGACTGCTGTGATTTTGTTTGCAGCAATATGGTATTTGCTCTCCTGGCATTTCCTTCATTTAATTCTTCTTTGCTTAAAAACAAACAAACCTTAAAACCATTTTCTTTGTTCCAGAAGTCTTTCTAAATTACATCCTTCATTATTTACATTCATCCATTTTTCATAGTTGAGGTCAGCATTTCTTACAGTTACAGGTGGATTTTTAGACTTGCTTTTCCTTACCCTGAGGCTTGTACAGGAGAGAGTTTGTAAGTGAAAATGCCATTTTTGTTTGTTTGTTGTACTTAGAGCTGGAAAATCTGAGAATTGCCAAGCCGTCGAGGTAGAGGAGCCCTTCCTTAGGGCTCCCTCTCCCAGCAGGACTCAGGGTGCTGCCTGGGAAGTCTTTCTGATGCTCTTCACCTACTCTTGTGTCAGAAGAAGTCTTGAGAATTTGGGTCCCCACCTTACTTTATGCAGCTTTCTGCCCCTGGTAAGGAGTCAGGAGAGATGTTGCTGCACTGTCCGTACTGTGGCTCTGCTCTGCCTGTGTACACAGCCATGGGGGCCAGACTGGAGGCTTTAAAGAGGCCCTCTCAGCCTTTTCCTTCAACTTTTCGCCAAAGTACATCTAGACGTTTTCAATATAGAGCACACGTTTCATCGTTAGGTTTCAGCACCTCTTGAGATAGGCAGGAGCTCACTTACGTTCAGCCCATGGCTGTAAATCGAAGATGACTGACTTACTCCCAGTGCAGATGACACAACCTACTTGCAGTTCTCTCTGACCCCACCTTGCAGCAATTTGTCACCTGTAACCCTGATTCTGCGAGGCTGCCTGTGCAGGTGAATTTGCCACCAGCGGTTCTCTGACCAGGCGTCGATCTGGGTGCAAGATAAGGACCTTATTTTATTTGTAGTTGATGTTTTCAAATACTTATCAATCAGTTTTCAACATACAGCAGTTCTAAATTTACTGCGGGAATACAGTATCACTCAAACTGAGGCAATATAACCACTGAGGCTTGTAAACTCTGTTGTTAATGAGACCATGTGTTTTTGATGGACTTTTTAAAGCTATTAAAATTTAAATGTTGGGGATTGAAATAATTAGTTCTCTTCCATGTGTTTGACAGAATTGTGAACGGCGTTTTAAATTTCTTTCTAATGGTTGAGCTGCTTTCAAGAGTTCCTAGAAGGAGAATCTATATATCCTTAAGTGATGTGGATGCCATGTGCTTACTGAAAATACATACCTTTCTCTTTCAGTACACTTTTTTTTAAATCGGAGTCTCCATGGCTGCGAGGAAAGTGTCTTGCATTTTAAGTTGGTGTGTAAGTTCAAGAGCACACTGTCCTGATGAACAAAAGGAAGGCAGTTGCCTGTTTAGCTAGGTTGTAAAATAGCTCTTTGGGGAGCAAAGGTGTAATTCTGGCAAGTAATGGGATAAAAAAGTGCTCCCCTCTCCTGACACTCTTGCAGATCAACACAGGACCTGACTGACTGTGAGCGAACAGTTGTTTCAAGCCCTACATGTGTTTGAAAAGCAAAAAAAAAAAAGGTAAAAGGAAGAATCTGTGCTTAATAATCTAGAAAACTAATAATTTTATTCTGTTTCCGATCTTCATTTATAGCACCAGCAACAAGTGGTGCAGGCTGTGGAGCGTGCCAAACAAGTGACTATGGCAGAACTGAACGCAATCATTGGGGTATGTGGTCTTTCAGTTTTAGCTCTAGTAGTGTTTGTAAATAGCTTTTCTTTTTCTTTCTCTCTTGTATAAACTCCTTTCCATTGAGTGGGCAAAAGTTGTGGGCGGTGGTCTAGTTCAATAGCTTGATCTTCTTAAAAGCTGGTTACTACCTGAAACCTTTGCTTGCACTAACTTGCTTGCTTAGAAGACTAATGAGGTAATTACTGTCTGTATTTTACCCACTCCCCAAAGCTGGGTCAGTATCTGGGGTTTTTTTGTTGTCCTTCTTAGGTAACATTGCTTCCTTTGCATACCACATGCCACTCTGTTTCTGCAGTCACTGTAACAGGTAGCCGTCGTATGACGCACTGTGCTGTGGGATGGTTTTTCCCATCCCTGCTGCCCACATCTGTTTCTCGGTGGTGGTGGCTCAAGACTGTGAATATTCACCACACTTTTTTTTTTCCTTACATTAAAAAACAGCTATTATTTTTTAAAAACAAACAAACAAAATCGATGGCAAAATGACTCATCACCAGTGTGCTCATAGGCACCTGGATCCTAGTCATCTAAAAATACGGCTGTGTAGAGCCCCTCTAGTAAAAGCTTTACTGCCAGCAGCGTCAGCCTGGTATAGCGGCCCTGCGAGGTTTTATGGGTGTGGGCAGCCACAGCGCTTACATTTTACAGCTGTAGATGGAAGGCGTAAGAACGAAAGCCGTGGCTGTTCACACTACAGAAAATAAAGGTGAGAAGTCATAGCTTAATAGCACATTATTCACGTGTATAATTATGCAGCTGGTGCAAGCCGTTGTTTAAGTTATTCTAATGAAGACACTACAACTGTACTTCCCATCTTCTGCGCCCTCCCAAATGCTTTTTCTTTTGTGTATAGATTATACATAAAAGTCTTTTCCTTTTTTTTATTCAGTGTATCAAACACACTTTGAAATGCTAATTATTCCATTTACTTTCATTAAAATTCAAATTGCTGAGTGAAGATGTGGATAAGGGTCGCCGAATAATCAATCTGAAGTGAAGATATTGCTTCAATTATGCCTCTGTCTTTTAACAAGGAAATCAGGACTCTCTGATCATTGCTGACGGTAGCGTAGAGCAGCAGTCTTGATTGTAGCTTGGTTTTAATAGGCTTTTTCTAACTCTATTTTGTGTCCCTCTGACCACAAGAAAACACTGGTAGTCAATTAGAAGATATAAATGGAAAAGAGTAACCTTTATTTCCTCTGAAGTGCCTGTTAGAAAGAAGGGGGTGAATTGGAGCGAGTCATGTAGAATCATGAATAACATTTGTTGTATGTCTTTTCCGCTCCAGTGGGAAGAGTGGGAGATGAATAATTTCTCAATTAGTTTTCATTACCTAAGCAAAAATATTGCCTTCTATTAACATTCTTTGCATAAATTAAGTGGCTAAAGGTTGGCTTCTTTGTTTAAGAAGTTTTTATATATGTGTGTGCTGCATGTGTGTATATAACGTGTGTATGTGCCCGCATCCTTGTGTGTGTGTGTTCGTGCACACGCATGTATATTAATACTTCGCAGTCTACTTGAGCACATTTTTGCTGTTCATCTTTATATGTATTAGGGAGACTTCAAAAAGCAATTTGCCTTCTAGAAAAGAGTAAGTTGATCAATGTAAAATGTGTGATGTTATAGGTACTGGCTATTGCACTCATTTACCTTTATCCTGCTTTCATGAATCACTAAACCACTCTGTATAAATATAAACAGACTAAACTCTTGTCTGGGAGCCTGGCAGTAACTTCTGTTGGTCTTCCACTACAGACAAAAGTAGATTTTCTGTTTTGTTTGTTGCGGTCTAAATTTATCTCTTCAAGTCTTTGAAATTCTATTGTCTCAAATTTTCATAATATCTAACTTTTGGTTTTGTGCATTAAAATTGGACAGCTTTCACCTCCCTTACGAGACTGATATTTACCTTGCTTTACCACCTTTTTTCTCTCTCCTGTTTTACGTTAACTTAGGAAATGCTATGTGGCCCTCTCTTTATCAGAGAAAGAGTAGCAATATGGACTGAAATTATGTGTTCCATCAATTTTACAGAGAAGTAATCTAATCTTTAAAAGGTTCATTAAAAAATGTGGAATAAATAGGATAGCAAGTTAGCAAAAAAACCTTAAGTTCCAGTTGCATGAGTACCCACAGTAATGTTATGTCTGCACTTAGAGAGACTTAAAGTGTGAAAATGTAGCATGGGACTAAAAAAGGCTTGTCACACTTTGTAAAGTGAATACCAATAAAAATAAAACAAAGAATGTAATTCAGAATTACGGCTTTTCTATATCTCTAATTATGTTGTCTTCTTTTATTTTGCTGTTTGATAAGTCTGACAGAGTTTGTTTTCTTTTAACCTTGTGATATTTTACAAGCTTCTAAAATTTGTTTGCTGTTTATAACTTTTAAAAATACATCTTTTGGTTACCCATTGAGCTGTGTATCAGATGGAGACAGAAGCAGTATTTGAGCTTTTGATAGACAACTGTGGCTCACTTTTCTCCGTGCTTTGGGGGACCCTTTTCAGTTCACCCCACTGTTTCTTCGAATAGAGGAACCCTGGCTTTGAGTTTAAAGTTTTACCAGAATGGAGGATGGCACAAGAAAAGAACTGAATGTGTCCGAATCACATCTTTCTTTGTGTTTCACGTGTATATATTTTTGTATGAACATCTTCTGATTTAATGGAATCTGATGAAGCACCTTTTAACTTCGCAATATTATTCTATCTTCATTGGTAAATGAACCAAATCACTGATCCATGCAGTTTAAATGCAAAGTACTGAAGTAAGCTGGAACTGGGAGAGACTGCTTGTCCTCCTGACAATAAACCGGTTGTGTTTAATGGAATGAAACACAGTTATAATGACTTCTTTCACAGGTCACGTTCAGTTTAAAACTGTCGACGGACTGAAAGACGTTAAATATAATCTATCTTCTTCTGGAGATGGGCAGAAAGAAAAACTAAACCAAAACTGGGTGTCATAGGCCTGCCGTAGGAGGACTCTGAACCTGTGGGCAGCCAGGCTCTGCTTCTGGTGTTTGCCATGGACAGTATGGTACAGTGCTCCTGCTTGGAGCAATTTGTACTGCACATCCTGCGCTGTTTTCCAAGTTGAGTGTATTGGGATGAGCAGCGTGATGTATCTTGTCACGTGTCAGAGCGGCATGTTTCTAAATTAGAATCCGCAAGATCACACTGTTGGAACAACACCCAAATTGTAGCCTTAAATCAGTAATGTGATCTAATTAAGAATGATGTTTTCATTTCCTGTATTAGAAAATTGAGTTGTCTAGCTCTCTTGAAAATTACTTTAAAAAAAAATCCATTATACTATATAATAGGAACGTGCTGTGTGAATGTGGTTACGTTTTAATAAGGAAAGCAGGGATTAACTTGTAACTTTGTAATAATTTTATCAGTCTTTTTTTCCATTTGTTTAAAATAGTCCATTTTCAACTGCAGCTGGGTAGTAAGGCTGAAACGGAGGCCACTGCTTGTGTGCCTGTTTATCACGTGGAGAGAGATAAATGTACCAGAAACTTAAGAACAGGTATGTGATGGTGTTCAAAGAAAATGCAGTTTAGCACAAGAAATGCTGAACCTCAATTTTTAGCAGTGACATTTTAATGATAGGAAGTCTGCGAAATTATTTGCCATCAATTGTGAAGGCAATAACAAGGCTTGGTGGTTTTTCACACCCTCTGTGTTAAGTGCTTTCAGAATGACAGCGTAAACTGTGTTGGAGAACTCCAAGGAAGTAAAACTGATTAAAATGTTCATGCTTGAATGGTGCTGATGGAATAGTTCATTTGGACTTTCTCTACCTCCTGCAGCTCAAGCTGAAATATTAAAATTCAGTGGATTTAAATCTCTCTCCCTCAGCTCAGGAAAAAAACATTACATTTTAATAGTTTTTAAACTCATAATTCATTGGTTTGGAGAAGCACTATTAAATCTATTTAAATATTACTTATATTACTGAGGAAATGATTTAAATGATTTCTCCTTTACCATTCTATACATCTGAGTGAAAAACACAAAGCCTTTTGATTTAATTTTTAAGCATTTTGTTTTATTATGTCTCTTTTATTATAGTCTTTAAAAATAAGCAAATGGCAGTTACTGGAAAAAAGGACTTCTTCTGTATTGTCACATATAATCATCAAGCTATAAAGCTCCCTGTTTAATACACTGCTTGTCACAATTTCTACCCTGTGTTTGAGACAGAAGTGCTTGTTCGGCCCATCTCACAAGGTGTATAATTTTGGGTTCCTTTCAGGCGAGCAGTCCATTTTACAGCTGTGTAGAACAACACCTGTTTAAAAAATAACAGTATGCCATCACAGGCATGAAAACCTTCGAAAGCGATGAGGTGCGCGTAAGCGAACACAAATTGTAATAAAAGCTTGGCATCAGTGAACGCTATTGTTGCCGTGGCGCCACCGGTCCAGGGCTCCTGCTGCCAGATGCTGAGGCATCTTTGTGCGTTAGCACTTAACATACAGAGACATCTCGCACTCCCCGTGGAGGGCAGGCTGTTTCTGCCTCTTGTGTGTGCTTGCACTGTGAGGAAGAGCAAGGAGTTTTTGGGTGAACCAGTGTAACTGGAGGAATGTTTTGATTCCAGTTTGTATGGCAAGGTTGGTCCTGCCAAGTGCATGCATTTGGAAATGGGAGCTTCAGGGAAGGTCAGTAGGATGAGCCAGTGAGTTGTAGCACGAGGAGAACAGTCTCTTGTCTCTCCAGCCCTCCTCTGCAGCCTGTTCAAAGGCATGTGAAGCAGTGGTTGAAGCTTAAACGCGTTAACCCAGGTTGGCCATCTGCTGTGTGTTGTACGCAGGGTGTTACCAGTGGAGAGGTGGGCAGAGGAGGCTGACTTAATGGGAGTGAGTGTTGAGTTAGGTTTGTTTGTGTACTCTAAAGAAATGCCTCCTTGTTTAATTTACTCGATTACTCTCTGTATGTTGAGGATGTGCGATGATGTGGACCTGCAAATTCTTTGATGCTGCCTAGTACCTGAAATGGAATTGCAGAAGGAGTTGTAGGTTTGGAAGGCTTTTGGGTGAGCACCTTTGATTTTGGATTATTCATCTCAAGTCCGGCTAGGTTAAAGACACCTTGTTTTGAAGGGAGAAGGAGGTGGTTTTGTAGGGATTCCTTTTCTTCTCCCCTTAATCCCAGCTGTCAGCTTCAGAGACAGCCTCGCAGGTGAGGCTCAATTTAAATAAATCTCTTCCACATGCAGTATTGTCCTGACTTAGAGAAGCTGAAAATGAGACACAGGGTATTTTTAGGGATTTTTGAGGAAATTAATTAGAATGTAAATAATTCCGGGTTCTGTATTTACTGGAAAAAACCCTCCAAGAATGGATTTTTAATATTGTTGCTGCACTTGGAATGGGCTGCCACTGCTCTGTTTTCCTTCAGTTTTCAGTAGCTGTGGTAGCTACTGAATTTGTGTTGGTCAATCGCTATATGAGCAGTCAGTAACATTGCAGTGTGAAGTTCAGACCACTTATTACATCTCAGTGCTGATGCGCTAATGCCAGAGGCCTGCTTGTTATGCTTAAGTAAGTGCACATGACATGAGCGTTACAGCTGACGTGCTGTATCTGATCAGCAGCAGAGCCGACTTCTGCCTCTGTGTGTCTCCAGGTTTTCAAGACCCTGGCACCAAAGCTATGTGACAACCATATCTTTTTTTGAATTAGGATTAATCAATGCTGATAGGAGGAGTCCCATGGAGAATTTTCTTTATGTTTTACAGCGTGAACATATGCAATATTTTATTTATGACTTATTTTTCTACTCTCTTACTTTATGTGCAGTAGAAATCACTGTTGCCAAGGTGGTCTTTGCTCCAATGCTGTCTCCAACCAGATACAGATTTGTTGTACTCCATCAGACTCTTGGTCCATTATATGCTGTATTCTACTTTCAGCGATGGCCTTACACTGGTGCTTTGGAGTCGTGAAGGCAGAGTTTTCCCAAAAATGCTTCACTGCAAGATCAGCAATCAGTTTAGGTACTCAGTGGAGTTGGATCCCATTCAAATATGTACCCTTAATTTACAGTATACCCTAGAGGCAGTTATTATTGTGTCATGGTTTCATACCACAGAGTTCTGGTATCACCCCCAAACAGGACTGTCTATTTGTCATCTAGACATTTTGCCAACCACAGCTGTTGCCAACAGCTATGAATGAGGACCAGGAGTCCATACAGTGCATGAGTTAAGCATTTGCTTTTCTTCTGGTATGTGGATAGTTCTTCTGGTGTCTTTAACATAGGCTAAAAGTGAGGGCTTTAGTGCTTAGCTGGGGTGGATGCTATACTGCATAAGGAAAGTGTGTTCATCCATTAAGAGGGCTTTTAAGAGGTCTTAAATCTTAAAGTTTTCTAATATTTCAGAATGCTTGGCTTTGGTTAATGAGACAGTTCCTTGCTTATTGTTTGGTGAACTTTTCACAGACATGTCGTTAATATATGAATGCATCACAGGCATTGATGAACTTACTCCTGTAATGTTTATGAAACAAGGGAGTACTGCTTTCCCTGTTCTACGTTTGGAAGAGGCTGAGGCAAGGAGAACAAGTGGGCCTTCCACTGGCTCGGTGCAACTTAAATGCAGGTGATTTGATCCTCGTCAAGACCTTCCTTTATCAAAGGGGCTGTAATTGGGAAACTGCACTAAAGCAAAAGAAATCACTTTAAATTTCAGTTATGGTCTAAGGGGCACTACATTAAAAAGCAGGAACGCTGTCTGTCCCAATGAAATCTGCTTGGAAAGAGATAATGGTACCCACATTGTAACACCTAACATAGACCTGTGGGAAGAGGATGCTCACCACTGAGAAGCAGGCGTTACAGTGCTCTGCACAGGACATGACCAGAGCTGCACCAGGAATGACAGTCTTCAGTGAGACAGAATAGGTGAGAAAGAGTGGATCAATCCAAGCAACCTTGGTTTTTATCTCGAGCAAAGACAACTTGCTGAAATCCAACACAGTGTGTGTATGACAAAACAGTGTTAGCACTCACAGAGGTATAAAGCCTGTGCTTCCCAGTAATTGGTCTCCAGAAATTTGACTTGCTAAGGACTGACTTTAAAAGATGCATTAAAGCAATGCATCTCTTCTGTGCTGAAACTGCATGGCTCTTAGACTATACCTTGTGAGGAAGCTTAGAAGTGAATTATAGTTGCCACATTAAAAACTCTGGCGATAGAATTGTCAATAGATGTAGCAACTCGGGT
>NW_010398803.1:0-2108 GCF_000710305.1 Buceros rhinoceros silvestris
CGTCCGCGAAGCAAAGCCATGATGATGATGTTGTGCCACAGCAAACTGTGTGTTGGAGTGTGTGCTTCCTAAAGGGTGAGGTGTGAAACTGTGCCAGCGCACATTTTTTGAAAGAGAAACTGTACAGCGTGAAACACAAGAGATTTGTGTATCTTTAATTTCTAGATCAGTAAGCACATATAGAACTGGCAAGCAGAAGGCAAAGGGTTAGACTAACAGCTGAGGTGAGTCGAGGGTGGGTCAGGGCAGCCGGACTGGTGGGCTCTGGCTCGGTGAGCTGTGCATCTCTGTCCTGTCACCCCAGATCAAACGCCTGGCCTTGCTGAGTTCTGGGAAATGGCTTTTTTTAGTGTTCCTCTCTGGGAAGGTACCTCTTCTGTTTTGGGGGTGGTGTGTGGGATGGGGGTGGATGGGAGAGGCAGGTAGCTGCAGCCTCGTGTTTGGTATCTCCCCACTGATGGCTGGAGAAGGATTTAAGTAGCTTTTATCATCAGCAGCAGCAGCACTACAGAGTTCTCTACCTTACACAAGCATTTAAAATACCACACTCCCCGGCCCCCTCTTCACATCAAGTGGTCTTTTGCTTTTTTTTTGTGATGAGAATGAGAGAAGTGTTTTGATGATGGCAGTACAAATGCTGCATTTGCTAATGTGAGTTTTTTGGTTTTTTTTTAATAATGAGCAATTAAACAGCAAAAAGACTACAGTGCCAGAGTTACTCTCTGTCAGGGGAAGAAAGAATAAAAACCAGTACTTTATTCATGAGATAGTTCCCACCTGCCTACCCCACTGATAAAGGAGCACTTGTCTTTATTAGCAGAACATTGATCATGCAGGTAGCATTTCTTAGTGTTGGAAAGAAAGTTCATGGTTTCTTCGTTATAGCCTGGAGTTTTAAGTATTTCTGTAGTGAAGAAAGAAGTTTAACATGCTGTTATTACTGAGATGATGAGACAGTTTAAAGGCACTCGTGGTGGCAGCTAGATTAATGATGAAACAGTCATGGCGGTTCAGGACCAGCCTGGCAGTTTAAATAAAAGTTTATGATGTGATCTCACCAAATAGCTTATGTCCAGGTGGAACAAACCTGTGGGGTTTATGATCCAGCGCTACCTTTGCCTCCCCGCTACTGTGGCGTGGCTCTAGGGGGACTGGGTGAACCGTCACCAGTTTTGATACAGGAGGACTGTTTATGGCTTATAGAGAGAGTATGAAAGAGCTTGTTAACAGAGCAGATTTTATAGGTTGTTCTCATCTGTTTTAGTGTGGTAAACCCAGGTTTGTGATAACAAATGTTATCACAATTTATTACAGGCTCTTATGGGCACGATGAGGTCTGGGAATCAGCATAGAGACTGGGTGGGATGAAGGCAGTACCATGAGAAGTGAAACCTTTTTAAGGCCAGGCTGAACCTTGGCAGCCAAATTCTGAGTGCAAATCTGTCAGTCTGACTCCGGTACCTGCTAACAGGGTCTGTTTCAGGGCGAGACCCCTGGGAGGAGCACAGGGCAGGGGAGGCTGGGGGTGTCAGAGGAAAGCTTGATGTGGGAACCATAGCTTTGGATGTACTGATCATGGGAGTAAGGGAAGCCTTAGTGCAACTGTTGCATGCTTTTATTCTGCATGGTGTAGTATGATGGAACGGGGAAGAAGTTGCTTTGCCAGTCAGTGTCAGCAGCCGAAAGATGCTGAAATGAGCTTTAATGAAAAGAAAGTTTTGAAATAAATCATTTCAGATTTTCCACCAGACTAACATCATCAACTTTGAATAACTTGGCCTGGTACCTTTGCTTGGAAATTGATATTATCTGAAGATAAATAAATTTTCATGTTTTTTAAAGTACAATCATTACATTCTAAACCAGTCAAACTTTACCAGAAGAAAGAGATAAACATCCAGTTATTTTTTAGTTATTATTTCCATGGCCTAGGTCATGTTTGTAACAAGGAAAGTTGTTGTTTTGCTTGGAGAAGCTGTTTTATTTTGTGTTTAGACTTCGAGTGTTACTTTTCCTGTGGAACAGATGAGGGCAGCAAAGGACTTTCGGGAAGGTAGCTGCAAACCACACAGTTTTCATTTTTCTTTTAATTAAAATAAACAAACGAG
>NW_010398803.1:2193-8927 GCF_000710305.1 Buceros rhinoceros silvestris
AGATGGATTTGCATTAAAAGTTCTGTACAGCATAGCAGGAGGGGAAAGTGTGGAAAGTGTGTTTCTCCCAGATTTGCCCTCTCTGCATTGTAATCAGCTGTGCCAAGTTGGCTTGTTGAAGAGGAGGGAGTGCTGGAAGAGTCAGTGCCTCCTCTGATGACTGGCTCAGGCAGAACCAAAGTGTGGCAGGCAGCTGACAGCCAGAGTGTTTCAGAATGCTTTATTTTCCCACTAAACTACCATGCTTAGAAAGTGTTTTGTGCTTGTGCTTAGATGAACAAAACCCCATCAAAGCACAGTTTATTTTTTCCTTTTTTGGATTTGTAAGGGTTTTTTTAAATACCGGTTCTTATTGCTTCATTGACACAAGTAAGCCATGTGTTAGTTATGCAGGGCACCTCAGGCAGGTGATTAAAATCTTTTGATCCAAGTATTTAAAGAGCCCAAACACTGCATACTAAAGGAACATGCAGTAATGAATATATAATTTAGGAATCTCTAATCTCGTTGTAAGAGGTTTTCTGTAAATGAAGTATTCCTTTATGAAGTGAATTGTTTTTATTTATCAGGTGCAAAGCACCCATTTCTAAAATTACATGTAACTTATGCCCTTTGGCCTCTGTGTTTATGATTACCATAGCAAACAAAGGCAAAATACCGTAAATTACATATGAGTTGAAGACAGGTCTTCCTAGAATGGCTCCTGCTGCTGCTAAGGGCAGTCATGTGATGTGTTAATGGACCTGTGGGGAGGAGGGATGCTTCTCACTTTTGTAGATGTCTACATAGCAGCAGTTTGGACCTTTGCCTTTTACATGCATAGAAGATGTTTAACAAATGGAAAATGAATGCTTTTGTATTGTGCAGTCCTTGGCCTCAGAGAAAAATGATTGGAATCGACAGCAGATGGAGCTGAGTGCCTTTGCTTAAACAAGACCTGCTGAGGAAAATTATTTCAGGCTAAGTGAAAGGGTTTGTTTATTTTGAGACCTTGCAAAGGTGTCATTTGCTAATACAGCTGCCTTGGTAACAATTGTTAAATCTAAGTAAAGCAAGTGAGACTTTCAGTCTTGGGATGGAATCTGGTCCTGTTTAAGCCGATGGGAGGACAAATAAGCAGCGTTGCTGTAGTGTAACATTCAGAAGTTGTCTCTTCTGAGCCCCAGTGAAGTTTGTGAGAAGTAGAGAGAATTACGCGTGGCGATAGCTGGATTTGCAGGAATAACCAAGCTGCATGGGGATTTGCCATATGCAGATCATGATAGATATCTGTGTTGACCGTGAAGTCTCTCCTGGTAGGGCTATCTTCCCTAGCAAATAATGAAATAACTGTAGGACCTGCTTCTCAAACCTGACTGTTCTGTGTCTCGGCTGTATAGCCTAAACACCAGGAAGCCTATAGCTCTTCATAAATTTTTTTTCTTCAGTCTTGTCAGTTGGGGGTGAATTATGAATGAAGGTGGCTGGCAGTGGAGCTAATAATTCGAATAAAATGGTGAATCAAAATTTGAAAATGCAGAAAGATGTGGTTAGGAATGATACGTGTTCTGGGTGCGACTGAAGTAAGAAGTCTTGACAGTTTTAGGGAGCTGAGAATTTGCTTTAAGATAGTGACTGTGCCATTTCTGATTTTCTGTGTCTTGATTGCTGGTGTGTGTAATAATAGCTTTAGGTATTCTCAGCTGAGGTAAATTCTCCGGTCCAGGTCATTCAAATCTTCTTTTCCTCTTGGCTTTTTTTTTCTTATTAATATTTAATTAGCCCCAGAAAGTGAGTAAGTGGCCAGTTTTTCAGGGAGGAATTCAGACAATACCAAGTGCAGCCTGGTTTATGGGCACAAGCATTGATGACCATTTATTCACCTTTATTGTTCTTCAAACTGTTTGATTATGGGAGGTGTGGACACAGGGATTGTGAGTAGAAGTAATGCTGTTTTGCAGAATCTACTTTGCAAATTCCTGTAAGTCTTTCATTTGTTTAGTTCATAGATCCTTCATGAATTCGTCAGTGACTTTGTTGGCAGAGGAATCTAGCAAGAGGGTAGGAAGACTCGCCAAATTCAACTAAGGAGAAGGAGAAACAAAAATAAAGAAAAAAGTTCCATGTGGAATTCCAAGTATTTCTGTTCTACATAGCTTTTTGCACTCGCTTTTGGAGGACCCGGTTCCTCACTTTCTCCATAGGTGATTATAACTCAAAAATGCTGTTGAATCATCCTGACCTTATATTCTTTCTGTTCCATGTATAGTGCCTTCCCCTTTTGTTTGACTGTGGGACCCAAAAGGACTGATTTTCCAATCACTTTTAAAGCAGTTGTGACTATTACTGCTGTGATAATACAGTGCTTTGTATCTCTAGAGTTGCTGTGCTCTTTGTGGGAAGGTCACCAATGTAAATGTAAAACCAACGTCAAATTTGCACTTCAAGCATGAGGTCTGTGTCCGTGACTAACCTGTTCACAGAAACAGGGGTCCTGTTTTGCATTAGTGTCTGACTTCAGTCTTGCTCAGATTTGATTGGTTAAGGTGCCACATGCTGTTAAGGTCTGGCATAAAGTAAAACCCAGCTGTCTCTTGTGATTGGAGAATTAGTATGCTAGAAAAGAGATTGAGGGAAAAAGTGAGGAATGGGAATGACCCTTGGTTTCTTGTTTTGTTACCTTGAGAAGCACGAAACCTGCCATGGTTGTCATCTTCCTCAGTCAGCACCTCCTGCCAGTAGGTATATCAGTGCTGTGTCATATGTCCTCTGATCCTCAGTGATGGTGCAAAGGCACCTAGGGAATTTCCATCTTTGTCTCATTCCAGTTTGCTTTTGTGTGCAGCCTCTAACTAGAACCTAGCGTGACCCTTTACTTCTGGCAGTTTTAACCTTCACTGTTTTTTCTAATACCTGCTTGCTTGGTGGCTCTTTTCTTGATTATGAAGCCTTCTGCAGGCTTTGGTTAGGATGTGTCTGTGCATTTGTGTGTACGAATGTGTTTAGATCAGGCAGTAAATATTAATTGGTATTGAAGACCTTGCAAATATTTTAAGTTAAAGTAGAATGCACTTAAAGCATGGAGCATCTAATGAAGAAGATACCCACTGGATGTTTATAAATGATATGTTGGAAAAAGTTCATTTGCTGAAGGGCAAGGAAATTAACTGCATGCCAGATAAGGACCCTTGGCTTTTATTTCTTTGATTCAATGATTGTTTTTCCACTGGAATTGTTCCTTATTCTGGGCTATTTGCTATTCAGTTGTAAGAACTGGTTTTGCTATTTAGAAAGAAAAAAAGTGCAGTAGGAATGCATAATACACAGTTATTATGGTGATTAAAAATCTGGAGCCAAGGAAAAGGCAAAAATGCCTTTGCAGAAAGGCAAAATGCTTTTGGATTCTTAAAAGATTTCTTTCACTTGAAATTAATGCAATAATTTTAAGAATCAGAATTTGAGCATAACTGGAATCTAGGGGAATCATAGGAAAATAAATTATGCATATTTAAATTGTTAGTCTACCAAATTAATCCTGGACTTATAGTTTACATGATTTTTCAGTTTAGAATGTTATTTTAACGAAATTCCAAATAAATGTTGGCTGTTACACTAAGCTGATGGTTTTTTTAAGACTGTAAACAAAAGTAAAGTTCCATGATTATTCTGTAGTCCTAATGGTGGTTTTAGATGGTGTAAACCTGGAGGAGCTCTGTTTGAGTGACTGATGCAAAATTAATGCCATGATGAAGACAGCTGAACCTTGTATATTTATCTCAGTTATGGACCTTGAACTTGCATCTACAGCTTGTTGAAGAGAAGGGGGAAATCCTATTACATCTTCCACCTTTCTTCCTACAAACCAGTGCTGTCAGCCTCTGTGAGACCATATGTGGCAGTGCACACAGAGTTTCCCAGGTGATTAAATTACATTGTTTTAAAAAATTTAGATGATGTCAGGGACTGTTGCACAAAGAAACAAAATTTCATTAGTTACTCAAACCTTTGTTGTGTTGGGTTAATTAAAAACATAGTGACAGCTGACTTCACCCTTTCTCTGTTTGCAAAACTTAAGCCTAGTTTTAAAAGGATACTGCCAAGTCTTTGGGCCTTAAGGTCTGGCTTGTTTTGCTTCATGAGTTTACTGCACTGCTCGTCTAATTTTCCCAGTAAGTAGAAAATGTATGGGTCATATTTTTGTAGAGCAGTTGCTTTATGATGCAGTTAGTATTCCCTGTTTTATACTTTGTAGCTGCTCATGTGTAGCTGAGCACCAAGGCAATTTCTTCTGAAAATTCCAATCATGGCAAGTGTCACATGTTGCCTTCTAAAGAGGATAACTTTTTTGGATCTCAGCTTTTCCTTTGGGAGGTTGGGAGTTTATTCAGTTTGAAGCCTTTTATCCTAGAAATCATCGACAAGGCCATTCTTTAAAAAGGACTCAAGAAGTACATTCTGTTTTTACAAAAAACATTTGACATTTGCTTTTTCTCATACTTTTTTTATTGTCACAAAAACATGATTTCCAGGTAGGCCTGACCTGGCTGTTTCTTCAGTGCATTGCAGGAAACAAAGTGAACCTGTTAGGGTAGGGTGAATTTATCCCTTTATATGCATTAAAAAAATGCGTATGATATTTGATGGAGTCAAATGCATTGAAGGGAGAGTGACTTCTGCCTACCCAGACAGGATACGGTCCCTTCAAAAGTCCCAGTTATACCCCTCAGCAGCCAGGGCTAACTGTGGTCTTGGCAGCCACCTGTGTCCCTGGTGAGCAGCTGGTGCAGCCAGCCTGTGCCCATGAGGTGCCATGCAAGACAAAAATAGAGATGGTAATTGTTTTATTTGGATATTGTGATGAATGGTCAATACTTTCTTATTTTTCTAGTAGATTTTCCTTTTTATCGGTGTTGACCCTTTTAAGGATCACGGAGACTTTAGCTTAATGCCATTTCACTTGAAAGCCATGTATGAGGTGTGCTATGTTTTCCTTTCTAATTAGAAGAATATCCTGTCTCTCTGTAGTGTTTTAATTACTTTTTCTTGTAATCATCTTGGAAAGTTTTGGGTTTTTTTCCCAAGAATAGATCTTTCCTAAAGGATGAATATAGTACTTAACTAGAATAGCAAGAACTCCTCTATTAATCTGCTATTAACTCTGTCCCAGCCAAAACCAAGATGACCATGAAGACTTGGTAAGTCACCGGTAAGTCGCACACTCCTCCAGCTCATCTGGTTAGCTTTCCCTTCAATTCATTAAAAATCTCAAGTGGGTTTTAGCATCTGATTCCTTTTTTTCCTGGATTAATGCTGCAGTTACTGAATTCCCACTTCCAGGGACTGGGAAAAGAGTCTAACAAGATGATAAAAATCTAAAAATGTCTCCATTGCTTGTCAAGTGAAATACTCCTACAAATACGTTTGGGTCATTGAAGCATCAAACTACAGATTGTTGAATTAGTTTTCAATAATTGTAAAGATAAAGTGGTTTGAATACAAGGTTAGCACTTGAATACTGATTAGTCATCAGAGATGACTCGAATTTTGACTTTGCAACTTAGTCCTTGCCAGTTCAGTTTGGTTCTTGTAACCATTCTGAAGAGTGAAACTGTCAGGGCAGCAGCTGTGTCACTAACCAAACGTGGCACTTAATTGGATCTCAGTGGACTTCGCTTGAGCATTCATGTGTTGGACTAGTAGGAGCAGAATCTTGAAGATAAGCAGTCCCACCAAGTTAGGAAAGAAATAATTGAAAAAGATTATTAATTCGTGATTTCTTTTCACTTTCATTTTACATAAATTACTGTGGAGGCAATTAAGAAACTTTTCCCATGTAATAAATTAACTTGATGAATTGTGGTGGTCCAGCAATGGCTTAGATTTATTTTGTGTAAGTACAGTCTATCAAATTAAAGTTAGTAATACATTTTCTAACAGCCTTTCAGTAAACAAAGAAGCCCCACTGGGACTGGTCTTATAAATACTGTTTGTAAGTGATTTATCTTTTCCTCAGTCTTTGAGGGTTTTTTCCAAGAATTAATTTTACCTGACATTTTTTCAGGAAGGAGAACATTTAATATATATGAGTCAGTGAGTTATGGACAAAAGACATTCTTTTGCTGAATAGTTTTAATCTGATTAAAAGCTATTTAATGAACTGTTTATAATTCAGTTGCCACCTTTGAAAGTATGATGAGCAATTTTACTTTTCTGCAGTGCAGGTATTTAGCTATTGGTGTGCTAAAATCCCACAGAGGGATATGTAAGACTTATAACAGCTTCATAGTGTTAAAAGAGTTAATGTACAGGAGAAATTCATAAAATTTTGTTCATGGAGGATCATTTGAGTAGGACATTAGAGTGGGGACTGAATAACAAAATTTAGCCTTAAAGAGTCTCTGTACATAGCTGTTTGGGTGGCACTTTTGGAAATAATGATTTAAAGCCTGTGGACAACCTCTATATCTCTTATCACCAATTTCTAGACCTGAAGATTTCTAGTCCTGAGGACTTCTACATCTTTTCTAAACACAGAGACTATTGGTTGACTGAATTAATTTACTATAGATTAATGGAACTGTAAACTGAGAAGGTTCAAAAGTAATGCTCTTACAGAAAAAGCAGGACTTGAACAGTGTATAATTTCTTCAGCTGTCAGCTAATTCTCATTAACCAGTAGCCAAAGGATGACTGAGGTGCTCTAGCTAATAGCATGGTATCTTGGGTATTATGGAGATGTTCAGATGTATTCCTGC
>NW_010398803.1:9021-15606 GCF_000710305.1 Buceros rhinoceros silvestris
TGAGCAAGGATAGAAGTCACTCAGGAAAGCCAGCGGCACAGGAGAGGGCAGTGCAGAGATACCATCGTTCCCCAGGGATCCTCTTTCTTCTGACTGATTCATGCCAGTTCATACTGACCCCATGATATTCCTTTCCCAATCTAAAAAATAAAATAATGATAGAGGACTTTAAAATAATTCATAAAATAGTATATAGTAATAGAAGAAACGCATATTTTGAGTGGAAAAAACTTGAAGATACAGAAGTGGTATATATAGGCATATATTATGTGTATAATTAACACAGTACAGTCTTAACAATGATAATTTTTTATTAGAGAAGATATATCTACATTATATAAAAAACTGTAATTGTCTAAAATTGTAAGCTTCATCTGACATGCATATTAATTTTAAAAAAGGCATCTTATAGATTTGCAATACAACAATGAAAATATTTTTTAAGCATTTAAGTATTTTAGAAATTCGTTAACATTTATTGGTGAGAGAAAATATTTTAGTTAAGATTTATTCAGAGTGTGTTTCAAGAGGTTTCATCTTATTTCCTATAGATTTGGGTGGTGGTAGTAGGAAATACCTGCATTTTCCAGGTTGCAGTTACCAAGACAGAGGGGTGCATACTCAGTCTTTACTCAGTACCCACTATTTTAATACCAGAAGAACCACTGGATACAGAAGTATTTATGAGGTTGCATCATATTTTAGTCTGTCAAATCCTGTAGGTTATTGGGGAGTATAATGACTGCTTGGAAATAATCTCAGTGCCGCATAGTTGAGCAATATGCTAAATATGAGCAAACATTTTACAGTAAAAATCTATAGCTAGAATATAAAATCACAGTTAACTGTCTGGTGTGTATTTGCCCCTAAATTTTAAAGGGTTAATTTAAACCTTAATCTTAAAATCTGTCTAGTATGATGTATGCCCTACTCACATAATAGCAGGGATGAAAATACTGCTCTGCTGTTGTGGGATAGAGGTGCTCATTAGATTTCTGTGTCACTGTTCTGCCACTGAATCAGTTGCATTAAAATACAACTTTGTATCAGGGAATAATGGTATTGTTTTCCAGTACTACTTCTTCAATTATAATCTGCTGCACCATGTAAGAAAGCAGCACTTTAAAGGGAGGTTCCAATGGGTGACTGTGGAAATGTCAGCAAAAAGGTTTTATTGTTGTTGTGCTGTTAGATGTTAGCTTTCCTGAAACAGTTACCTAACTGGAGAGCTAAGTCAGGCAGCGTGCTTCTGTGTTATGTAATACTTATTCCACATTTAACTCAGTGTTCATGTTCAAACTAGAATGCATTTTCAGGCTAGGAATAATTAAATGATGGAAGCACCTATTTTGTGGAAAATTTTTTATACTCTAGCTGTTTAAGGAAGGCTGAGATCGAACTGTTAACCCTTTCTGGCTGATACAACTTGTACATTGATTATAGGGAATTTTCAGAAAAGATTAATAAATGCTTGCACTGACAATTGGTAACTATGGTTTGATTGCTTTTCAGTACTCTGTGGAACAAAAATGTACTTTGTCACACATTTATCTGCTTTAAAAGCCTTGACTGATCAGCCAGAGTATAACCCAACAACCAAACTAAACCCCTAAGGCTTTTTATTTTTTGTTCTGATCTCGATCTTCTGATCCTCCCCCTCACCAAGTCCTACAAAAGTTAATTTTACCCAGTTTCTTTGATCAGTGTTGTGACAGTTTCATATATTGTGTCAATATATGAATTAATAGCTGAATTTCAGATTTAACTAAAGTGTTCTTGTTCTTTTCTATCCTAGGACTATATTGTACCTATTTCAAGAAGAAAAATCTTAAGTTGAGTGTGGCAAATCAAATTTTCTTCTTCAGTTTCCTCTCTATGATGGGGGAATGGATTTCAGAGTCTGATGTACCTACAAATATGTACAGACCAAGAACCGACAGAGGGTGCTATTGCCAGTTGCACTTCCTCAATCTCACAGGTAAGTGTGATAACTGGAGAGATTTATCTAACGGTGTAACTGCTTAATGTCTCATATCCCATGAGCTCCCAGTGGTGACTTCTTTTGCTATTCCCTGTGCTGCCTGTTGACCCACAGAGCTCTGTGTGTGTAAGGACTGTGAAGACTCTCCTCATTCAGCACTCTGCTGTGTCACATCTCAGATGCTGCCCTGTTACCTCTTTCCATATTTCTGTGTTTCACTCAGATTACAAGATTACTGGCTGGGTCTCGGGGAAACTCTCCTCGGGACATTCAACAGATATCTGTCTTTGAGTAGGAAACACATCTTACTAAAGTGGGGTTTACAGATGTATATGGGAACACACAGGCTGTAGAGGAGAGGAGAATTAAGCACTCAGTTTTTATACCAGGCTGGTATGCTGATCATTCTACTCCTGTTTAGCTACACCAGGAAATTACAGTATCAAACACTTTGCAGCTTATATTTATTTTCTAAAACAAAATTTCTGGTGTATTATATATCATTCCAACTTCTGCCTACAGATACAATGATGTTTATATTGAGGTGAGCAGTGCAGAGTGAATGAAACAGAGATTTGGTTGGAACAGACCAACTCTTCCAACCCTTTTTTCCACAGAATAACATGACTTAATTTAGTCTTAATTAGACTTAATCGTGTAAAAGAAATTATTTTTCTGAGCCAAATGGAAAGTAAGAAATATTACTTTCTATAGATCACATATCAAAGGACCAGAGGAATGAAAAGAGGAATTGGATGACAGTGTATTCAAAAAAAGCCTCAAATGCTTGTTTTATGGCTGCCAGGTGATGGTACAAGGTTTCTCAGGTTGTAACCTTACAGTATTTGAGAGGAGTTGACCCACAGCAATCTTCCCTTAGCTTCCTACCAGTGTGAACAGAATCCAAGATTTATAAGGCGATACAGGGTAACCTTGCTTTCTCCCAGCACTGTCTTGGCCTTGGTTGAAAATCTGGGTTTCTCCTTGGCTAATTAAAAAATTCAGTTGGCCTTTTGTGCTCCCATTTTATGCAAGGGTAGAGCAATAAACAGAACTAGCCTGACTTGCTTTGAAGAGGTATGACCGTGTGTAGTGCTCCAGTATGAGATACTGTTGTAGTCCAGATGCTTTGAGAAGCATATGCAATGAAGATGAGTTTGTTATCTACAGGAACGAAACTACAACAGTGCAGTCTGGAGACCTAAACTTTGCAGAAAAAGGTCTATGGGTGTCCCCATAGGCAAGCTGAACATATGAAATCGGTGTGTATCCTCTCAGTAAAGAAGGCCAACTACATACTGGGCTGTAATAGCAAGGACATGGACAGCAGGTTGAAGGAAGTGATTATTTCCCTCTATCTGGCACTTGTGGGGCTGCATTTAAAATACTGTGTTCAGTTTTGGGCTCCCAAGTACAAGAAATAGGTTGTTATACTGGAGTGAGTTCAGAGAAGGGCCGTTGGGATGCTGGAACATACATTCATAAGGAGATGCCTGGAGAGCTGTATTTGTTTTGCTTGGAGAAGGCCAAGGGAAGATTGTGCTGTCCTAAACTCTGATGGGTAGTTACAGTGGAAATGAAGCCAGACTCTTTGGTAGGTGCACAGTGGTAGAACAAGAGACATCAGAGGGAAGTTGCAATGAGTTGAGTCTAATTAGATAGTAGGAAAACTTTTTACATTGAGGGTGGTCAGACATTAGAACTGGTTACCCAGAGAGGTTGTGTAATCTTTGAAGATATTAAAAATTCAAACAGAGAACCTCAGCTAATCATGCGTGGCTTAGACTCGGTGATCTCCTGAGAGCTCTCCAATCTGTATTAATCTATGATTCTAATTTTGTAGTCTTCCAGAAGTGGCAGAAAATTTTACACAAAGATACTCTTGTGCAAAAGGTTTGCCTTGAGGGGATATTTCAAAGTGACCTGAGGTACTGATTGTGCAAGCTCCTTCCTACCTCAGTTAAATGTAGCCTTTATTTAACAGAGCATGCTAGAATTAAAAAACGTTCAGCCAGTGTTGTTTCAGCCAACAGCTGTTTCTCTCCAGATAGCTGTGAGAGAGAAAATTACTTTCTAACATTGGATATTCTGAGGAGGACTGCTGTATCTCTCTGTATCCCTTCAAACTTCTTCACCTTCCACTAGAAAGTAAGTGGGTTCACTTGCCCTTGTGGCACTACATTTGAGATGGCAAATATATATGCAGTTTACAGATGATTTGGAAATAGTACACTTATTTTTGAGGTATTTCTCTATTTTTCTACTTTTACAGCATTCAGGTTATATGGGCACTGACATTTCACATATGTGGTTATGAGTTCTGTGCTTCATGTATGTGATCTCCAATTAAAACATTATGTGTTCTGACACACACAAAATGTGATTTTCATGTAGCATTCAGTCAGGAAGTCTTGCTCTTCGTTAGAATAATAGATCTGTTCTTCTCCGTTGTCAGCCTCTGACTACGAATTGGATAACATACCTGTTCTCACTAGCAGTGACTCCCCAGAACTCCTAGCATGTAGCTGTGTAAGAAACTAAGGGGGTTTTGCCCCCAAACTAGGGGCCATGTATTTGTGGTGTTGAAGTCAACCTGTTTTCTGGTAATACAACTGGAGTTTATTATTATATTTTGCATTAAAATTTTTATAACCTTTTCTATCAAACAAGATGTTCTGTCATTAGTGTTTTTTCTGAGGCATAAGGTATTAATAACACTTCAGAAATTCATAGGGTTCTTTAAACCTTTCTCCATTTTGTGGATTAAAACATGAGGTTTGAATTCTAATACATGGATTATTTGTCCTTTTCCGAGTGGTAAGGGCAGAAGAAAACCATACTTCTTGTGAATTTATTCACTAGTGGACCGACAGATGCATTATCCAAGTAGGCTGATGGTGAAAAAAATCTGTCAAGTAACTCGCTACTGTGTTTCATCCCATCAGAAGCTTCTTCCCCTGTGTTGGCTGATTATTCTCACAGGAGAGCTGGTACCTTTCTTGGTGAGGAGTGCAGTCTCCTTGGAAAGGTTACCAGATTCCTGTGTAACAAAATGATTAATTTCTTGCATGCAAAAGTCAACTTAATACTTTCTAATGCTCACCTGAATAATAATAATACATTTTTTACAACATCAGAATTATTTAAATTGTTGTTTAAAGCTACAGAGGTTAAATCCTCTGAATTATTTATTCACTATTCATATTCTTAGATTTCAGTTACTAATTTTTTCACATCAATTAAAATCAGGTCAGGGAACAGCTAGAAGAAAGATGTCTTGTTTCTTTTTTTTTCCCCCTAATTATTTGCTTACAGAGTTTTCTGAAGAGAATTGAAGGTAGTTGTGTTTGTCGTAGAGACGAGAGTCATGTCCATATCATTTGTCCTCGTGATGGGAGGCCTAATAAAGGTGACGAAAACTACATGAGGAAAGGGACAAAACTCGTTAACTTACCAGAGCAAAAGTAATTAAACCTTTGTTAGTGAACAGGTTATCACAGTGTCATCTGATGTAATGAACAATAATGTAATGTAACCAGGATGAATATTAATACTATATTCCTTTTGTCATTGTTTGTGTTGACAGGAAAAGAGGCGTGATTGTAGTTAAGGGGGAACTTGCCAACTTGAGCTGCTCAGAGAGCAGCAGAGTTGTTATATATGAAGTGTGTGTCCATCTGGTGATTCCCGCCCCCCACCTCTCCCTCCCTTCATCCCTACCCCATTCTATTCATTTGTTTGCTTGCATGTTTTCACTAATAGCTTATTTGTTAAGTAGCTGAGAGTAGGTGGTATGAATACTACGTGATTTCTTGAGGTATTTATCTAATTTTTTCAGATTCTAAATTGTAACTTTATCCATGCCCTTTAAAGTGCAATGAGGATGTTAGATAAAAAGGACCAGAAATATCACAATCTGTCATCTTTATTCGAAATTCCCAAATGTAAAAAAACCCACAGAGAGTGTAATTTACAGTGTATTTGAGTGTGCCCAGGTGTAACTGGTTGACCCTAGACAGCGGCTAAGGACCCACCTGGCTGCTAGGGTACTCACCCCATGGTGGGATGAGGGGGAGAATCAGAAAGGCAAAAGCTGAGATCTCTCAGGGAGGGCTGAGGTGAAGCAGCAAAGCTGTGTGCACAGAGAGAGCAAATTAAGGAATTTATTCGCTATTTGCCATTGGCAGGCAGATGTCCAGTCGCTTCCTGGAAAACAGGGCCTCAGCAAACATAATGGTTACTTGGGAAGATGAAAGCCATAACCACAAACACCTTCCTTCTCCTTTTCCTGAGCTTTTATTGCTGAGCACAATGTCATGCATGCTGAGCACATGCATTGCCATGCATGACTTCTGTTGATTCATAGTCACCTTTCAGGCCTCTGGATATTTTGTGTTCTCAAAAAGGGGGCAAAGTCAGATGTTTCTAGAAATCCTCAGAGAAAAATTGTCATCTCATTGATGTAAAGGCCATGCAGAGAATAGATTCTTACTGTGTTTTTAGTCACTCTCAGCTCCCACAAACGCACTTTTCTGTGTCACTAAACCATTGTGTGGTTTCAGCAGTGAGTTTTGCCTGCTGTTTATAGGATGAATGTGTAGGGA
>NW_010398803.1:15720-20487 GCF_000710305.1 Buceros rhinoceros silvestris
GTAGGGAACCAATTATTTTGTTAGTCTATGACTTTGACTTTAAATGAGTTCTAGAAGTAAAAGGTACATGTGGTCCAGTATTGTTGACTTCAGTAGTCGTATCTTTCCTGATTTTGCTTATTTGCTGAATTTCTCTCTGCTGCAGTTTTCCATCTCTCAAGAGTAATTTATCCTGTCCCACTGCAGACTCTTGTATGGAAACCAACAGATAAAAGAAACCTAAACCAGCTAAAATGTCTCCTTTTGCTAATAACAGTCGATGTTAGGTTCCATGAAAAGTAGTGCGGTATTTGTCCAAGATCAATGTAACAACTTTCTAACAGCAACATAAATGACTATTCCCTGAGATGATGATGATTAATGCCAAAGCAATCCAGGTTGTAGAACATAAAGCACACATTTCAGGAGCCATGCTTAACTGAGCCTTCAGTATTTAGGCAAAGGGTTGGTTTGCATACTTGATCAAATAAGGTGCAAAATGTATTCACTGACTAATCAGTGCATGCAGGTGGCAATCAGATTTCTGATCTGAATACACAAATAGTACCTTGTGAATTCAAGCATGGACTGTGAAGCTGCAGATTGTGAAGTCTACTCAATTGGAATTAAAAATTATTGATATATCTCCTGTGATTATGAAATGGAGAAAGTGAGGGCTTTTTCATTAGTACTTTGAAATGACTTGCTGCTTTATTTGTATGTGGAAGATGGTTAGAAAGTAAGTAGTTGGCTGTGGACTGACTCCAACTCCAATTTTTTATTTTTAACTTTTACCTACAAGAGCGATACAGGTCTTATCACTTACTGAGGAGCAAGTGAATGGAATGAGTACTTTGAGTACTCCAGAGTACTTTCGAAGTGCACTTCCCCTTTCTCAGTCTTTCACCTTCCCTGTGGAAAGGAAAAGTTTATGTGCACAATACGTAAAGGTGCCCACGTGGTCTTGTGTATTCCATAGAAGATCATTGAGGTTATAACACTGTAATTGATTCTTGCTTCCTAATTGCTGTTAGAAGTTAACCAGTCTATACAAATGGGTCTGTAGTCCATCTTCAGCCAAAACTACTCCTTCTAATTGCCATTTTCCTGTCTTTCTCCTCATTTTTAATTCTGTATTAATAGGTGAACAGGTAAATTGCAACTAAACAGCATTCTAGTTTTCCCAAAGAGTACTCCGTTGTGCTGTATGTTGTTAGATATGTTCAACCTTTTAAAATAATTAGTATGCTGAAAGCCCTTTGTATTTCCAAATTTGAGCGTGTAGAGCAGCTGTACTGTGTACAGGTTCAAAATAGTGAGATTCTTGGAAAATACACGGATTCTCTATAATATAAGTTATTAGTGACACCTTGCTTTCCGGTTTAGTTCCTTTACTTACCAGAGCTGCGGAGTCCTGTTTATTGTTCTGATTAAAATGTTCAGAATAAAATACTTTGAGTCCTGAATACATAGTCAAGAATATCTATAAAAACTTCCAAACAATTTTTATATCATCTTAAGAACAAGCTTTAGAACCATATGAAGAAGTCTGAGAACTTTTATGGTGGAAGAAAGGCAGAGGTCTGTGATTTTATGCACTGTAGCACTTACATTTCCTATTTGGGGAAAATTTGTATTACTTTATTCCAGATAGTTAGGAGTCTTTGAAACACTGAAGGATTACAGGCTTTGGAGTCAGTAAGGAGGGGGATTTAGGTACACTGGCAATGAAACCCAACAGCAGTTTGTGTGAGAAGAGCGTGGATCGGTGGATATGTTATAATCCAGATACCTTGTCCAGGCGATTACAATACTGATTTGAAGGGCAGAGAAAGCCCTAGTCATTCTGCCAGTGCAATGAAGTTGGGCTTTTAGATTACTATTACTCTCACTATTTCTTCAAACATTGCTGTATACTTTTGTAAAACATTATATTTTTGTTGTGCATTTCAACAGCTTTTGAGAGTGAGATGCCTTAAGATACTTATCAGTCATGCAAATAGCATTTTTTAAAAATTTCTGAATGGTGAAATATGTCTTGATTCTCGAGTTACTTTTTTTCTGTGATGGTTCACTTCAGCCTTCGAAGTGATTTCTTTCTGTGAGTGGTGTTGGCTGTAAAACTCATGCTATTGGCCTATCAGCAGAGTTATGCCTCAAAATAATTAAACTTCAGAACCCTGTTCTTTCAAGGAACTTGTCCTCTAACTGGCTTGACCTTCAATTGACTCCCCAGCCTGCTTTGCACTTAACTGAAATTTCTGTGAGGGTAACATCGTTAAGGATGCAATTTCCTTTCCTTCCAGCATATACGCTACATTAGCAAAAGCCTTCCTACAAGCACATTCATATGTGTGAACAGCCAGTGTTCAAGGGAAAATACTGATGGTGCTGGTTGTGTTAGGGTATTCATTAGGTATGCTGCTGGGATGAAGTGGAACGGACTCTGCATTCGGTGAGTCTACTGGCCTATCTCTTAATGACTAGTGAGGTTGTAATCCAGCATTGTAGTCCTGGCCAGCATTTTAATTCTTGTGTACTTTACTGTAAAGGTTCATTTGATACTCAAAGTATATTTTTCTTATCCTTTACATTGCAAACCAAGCTGCTAGTGATTTTCAACTGAAACTGCTGTGTAGTTGACTGGAAGTTTACTCAGCAGCAACCTATAACATGACATTGTTTTTCATGTAAAAGTTGTTAAATAAATAAGTTTTATGTAGTCTATTATTTAATTTACCTTCCTGATAAATGGAGTAATCAAGTAAAATAAGGCAGCTTTTCAAAATAATGAGATTTTCTTTGATTGGTATAGACATTTTTTCCAAATAAGACATTAATCGTGCAGTAAAAGCCCTGATTAAGAATATTCTTATTTGCTTTCCTTTGTCTAAATTCAGACTAGGAGAGAGGCTGTGATCAAAGAGGTTGATAAACCTATTTATTATAAAAAAAAATTAGTATTGCTAGTGTCTTATATATCCTTTGCTATTCATCGTCTGTGCTCCATTTTACTTATCAGACCTAACCTTTCAAGCTCTGGGTTAGATAGGTTTAGTATTTTCCTTTTTGGTGAGAACTGTGGGACTAGTCAAATGCATTTAAAATGCTCACTCTACATCTTCTGATGCGTCAGTGAGTGCTCGGAGCTCCGGGCCTCTGGGGCTCTCCAAAGGCCCTTGCTACCCCTGTTACCTTTGCTGTAGTCACCGCATCGTACCCAGCCTGGGTGAGTGTGCGTGTACTCTGCAGTGCCTGTACAGGGCACTGAATCTGCCCACAGTTTAGACTCTGTGGTGGTTTTGGGGTGGGGGGAAGCACCTGCTGCACGTGAACCTCCTGCTGCCTGTCAGCACAGCTCAGCAGTGCAAGGACCTGTTTTTCTACAGGCCACAGAGTAGGAGATGAAGTTCAGAGACATGAAACTTAGAAGTTTTGGTGACACTGTAGGAAATGAAATCTAGAAATAAGCTAGTTTCAGAAAATTGTCTGTTAGATGATTAAGAAAAGACTGGGATACTGATTTAGCTCACACTTTTATACCCTGCTGTTTGAACTCCTTTTTGTCATTCAAATTTGAGCATGTGGGGAATTGGGGAAGAAGTACAGTGAGTCCTAACCCAGAGCATGCAGAAATTTGATGTGAGCATCCTGCAAGGGGCTATGACTGGTCAGTAATTCCCACAGCCTTCTTTAACTGATTGCATTTAATTGATGCAATTGATGTACTGTTTGCATTTCCAGGATCAAGGCTTCTGCTTATATGCAAAAGCACATGTCTTTTCATGTTTGCCCTTTTTCTTTCTTACTTGCAAGCAAACTGCCCTGTTTTTTTACTCTGCTTGAATAAAATAAAAAACATAATAAAACACTTCACCATCTTAATTCTGAAGACAGGTCAAACCAGAAATTTGCAAATTATCTACCTTCCCCTATCCCCACTTCTACAGACCCACTTCAGAACTGAAGCTTCTGCTTTCATAAATTTTAGAAGAATTGAGTTTTCCTCAAAACCTAAAGGCACAAAATATAAAAAATATTTCCTATGTGAAATTTCACAATGACATTGCAGGGTAGGTGAGAAGATTTTCATATGACTGTAAACTTATCTAATTTTTCCACAGCTCAGCAGCCCAGAAGCATAAAATATTTTTTTTATCTCTTCAGCAATTATCAGCTAAAAATGAAAAAAAAAAATTTTATTTTGTCATAGCTTTTTGGACTGTAATTGTATTTTAGGACCACAACTCTTACATGGAATTCTTGTTGAAGAGTCTTAAACTCAATATTTTGAAATCTAAATGTAAACTAACACTTCATAGATATAAAGGGGTTTGTTGTTACTTTCTTTCTTTCCCAGATTTAAAATTTTACCTTTATCAAGGTCAGGTTAGAAAAGGGCTGGTTTTGGGCAGGAGTAAGTTGCTGAAATTCAGCCTAAATTTAAAACAGACAGGCCTCTCTGCAATTAATTGGTATTTACAGACAGGGTTACTAACATCACTTTGTAAAAGCTTCTGATAAAAAGAATGTGGCACTCCAATGCTACGGACCGAAGGAGGATACAGAACAAAAATTTGTCTGAAAGAGAGAACAGCTCCTTGACGCAAAGCTGTGAACGCTAATGCATTGTAAGTCAAGATCTTGCAGGTGTTGACACTCCATCTTCTCTCCTTCATGAATGCAGAGACCAGTTAATGATGACTGCAGATACTCTGTGCGGGAATTTATAGCTGTAGGTTGTTTTTTTCTTTGCTTATCCCCAATATGTGTCTGTTTCAGTTCAGC
>NW_010398803.1:20606-28507 GCF_000710305.1 Buceros rhinoceros silvestris
TTCAGCAGGTGTGTGCTAGGCTGAATTATGTTTTGTGATGTGCCCAGCTAATGACATCCAGAAGCAGTAAAAATGTGGTTCCAAGTCAAATGGTTAATGAGTATTTTCTAAGCTAATTTAATACTTCTTTTTAAGACTAGCCAGTTTTGTGATAAAGGTGGTATTACAGTTAGATGGTAATGTTGATTCAATAACTCAGAACTACAGGAAAGCTCACCTACCCCAGGGATGCCTCTCCCTTGTGGTGGCTGTTTCTGGGCTCCTTGTCTGAAACCATGCACTGAACTGGGGCCGTTGTGTACCTTGGCAGTAGTTGAGGCTTTGGCTTGTGTACAGGCTGCCAGTTATGATTGGATTTGGTGATTAAGTAATGTTGTTAACTATTATTATGCTATTCTGCTTTTTTGGTATTGCCCTGTGATAGAGACAAAGCTTAGAATTAGATTCCTTTTTTTTCTTCTTCTTTTTTCAAACTCTTCACTGTTGCTTTTAGGTCAGGTAGTGATCCTTCCTGGTGCTTGAGTATCTCACAGGGAAACTGAAATGGATGGCAATGCTAAAGACTAGTTCTGTTACTGTATGTTGGAGGTGGAAGCGGAGTGATGTGTCTATGTATCAAAGAACTCTGTTGGAAGCACAGAAGTGAAAAGAAACAGGCTGGTCATGGCTCTGCATGTGTTATTGCAGAGGGCTGCCACAGGGAAGTGTGATGAGGCCACGGAGTCTCCTTAACTAGGAATGAAGCTCACCATTCGCTATGTCAGGTCACTCAGTGATAACTCCTCAGAATTCATACTTGCGGCAATGCACTGCTTATCAGCTGTCTGTGCCCCCACCGATTCCCCCATGGCAGAGTGTGTTTTCTCTGAGCCAAAAATTTGTCATATTAACTTAGCCTTGGATTTCAGTTTACAGCACACACATCTTCAAAGATGTCAGCAAATTCAGTTGATGGAGCACAGAGATTGCATTCCAGAGCCTTAACTTGCAATTAATCCCTCCCAAGCCATGTGAATAATCCCCTCTTAAGCACCTCAACTTGCCTTACTTTGGCTCAGAGATGCATGCTAATGCAACACGCAGCCTAATTCACTTTTTAGAAATGATTGGTTTGTTATTGCTGTTCTGAAACAATTTGGCTGGTTATAAAGGAAAAAAAAATAAGATAAATCTACAGCTAGCATGTTAAAATTGCAGGAAAAGAATGGTCTAAAAATATGAAGATTTGTACTTCTTTTACTGAACTATTTTTCTGTGGTCACTTCTATATACTCACTGGGAATTATTCCTGCCTACAGCTGTTTTGTGGTATAGAAACAATTCTTTCTGTAACAGTATCTTTATATTTCCCTGTAATATAGTTATAACTGATATTTGTGTGCTAGCCTACACAAGCTAGAGATGACTACGATGCGTTGTGGATTTCTTGTAAGAATGACCTTTAGAAAAATGACAGTGGTGTCTCAGGTTTCAGGCAAGATAGTTGCAAGAAAGTTGGCAGCAGTGGTGAGAGATTTTAAAGTGCTGCAGTGGTTATCTCAAATCTTTAAAAGTGGAGGGAAAAGGATAATAAAATCAGAAAAAGAAGAGAGACAGATACTGGTAAGCATATCGTCCTTCGGGGAGAAAGAAAAGAAATGGGGGTAGGACAGGGAGACAAATTGTGTAGAGTGATAGGATATTTATGGCCTCAGTTTTTAATCCCACCCTCAGTTTAGGTTGGGGAGGGTGGATAAAGGAAAAGCAGTAGTGCTGCAGAATGGAGCTTCTGGAGAGAGATCTGAGGCTTTAGAGCACTTGGTGTCACCAAGCACCACTGTCTCAGCACCTGTAAATAAAATTCCTCTTTGAGGGGGAAGAGGTGGGGGATTGCTTTAGCGCTACTGCTGTTAACAGTTCCTTGCAGAACAACAGGCGAGGAAGGAATCAATAGTGGGGTGAAAAACTAGCAATCAATGCATCAGTGGCTTTTGATCCATAAAGAAAAGTTCTTAGGCCAAACCTGAAGAACAGAAGGCAACACTCCTTTCCTGGAAAAACAGGTATAAGAGCAAGAAATGCACCATAAACCATAAATATTTTGAATGACAGGTCTGCTAAAGCTGACTTGAACATGGGCTTGCTGTTGAGAAAATGTATAATGACTGTATTTTTTCAAAGCTATCAAGTCAGACTTTTAAAATCCTTAATCCCATGTGGAAACAATGTGATGAAGGAATTTAACAAATTTAGAGCGTTTTTTTCTAGAGCGTTATTCTGTATGTGTTTCAATATCACTTCTTTTTTGAAACCAGAAATTGTCTCTTCTGTTTTCAGTTTTGGTTACAATTGTTTTTAACTTTAGCCCATGGAACAATAACATCAATATACAGTACTCAATTTTCCGAAGTTGCTTCCTATTATTCAGGTATCATTCTTTACATAGAAAGTAAAACAAAGTGGGCCATTAAGCAATTATCGGGTAAAAATTCTAAAATAAAAATGTTTATATTTGCACTAAGGTTGTACTGCTATCTAAGCTGATTTTTACATTGCTGGCTTCCCTGCTTTACGTTGGGATTATGCACACAGGATGACACAAGCTTTGAGCTTTTCTTTGCTGTGCTTGGTTGCCTAAGTCATTTATTTGTCTCCCATTGGCTAACCAAGGGATAATTCCTTGCATTGCGGTACTGGTATTTTCCAGAGTTGCTTAATTTGTCCCTGTACAATTTTCTTTTTGATGGAAGTTAAGAATTCTGCTTTATTATCCAGTGAAGGATATGAAGTGTAAAATAATTTGGTACTGAAATAGAACAGGTCAAAGGTATTTGGGTAGGACAACCACAGCAGTGTGGCTAAGAAATAAAATCAAATGTGGATTGAATTGAAAGGGGAATAATTGCTCCCTCTAGTTCGTGTTATAACATGACAAGTGTCAGGCTACTAATGCATTGATCTCCTTGTTTCCATGGTTTCAGATTTAGGGAGGCTGAAAAACATTGGTTATCTCTTGTCTTGTACTTGGACAGGACACGTTCCTGTGCAGATACTGATACTTGATTCTCTGTTGGCCCTATGCCAAGCCTGAGCATTTGACTGTGGTAAATAGTGAAGTCTGTGAGTTGATGCTGGTTTATGTTACGTGCTGGTTCTGGTGTGGAAATTACTAGAGGGTTGAAAATTGGAGGATAGTGGTGATTTTTCTGGTTGTCTTGTCTTTTTGGCTCACTGCAATGAGAAGCCTGTTTTACTTCTGGAATAGGTGAACTAAGCATTCAGACAACAGTAGTCACTCCATTATTCTTAATAAATATGGTAACGCATCTCAAATATGCTAAATTATTTTATTTTGACTTAAATAGCTATAGGAAAATTTTGATGTTATTTTAAGGGCAAAAATTAAAGGTGGGACAGTATTCAGTTTGTTCCTAGTATGTCTGTAGGTTGAGCAGTTAAATTTTGCAGCTACTAGAAACAGGTTTACAGAAGCTCATTTGTTTTACGAATGTAAGTATTTGATTTCTCTGGCAGTCTCATGGGAGATGGGACTTGGCCACAACAGTAGCCTCAAAGAACATTTCCTTCATCTCCTTGTGTCTGGTAAGCATTAATGTGAATCAAAATAAAGATGTATTTACACAGTACACTTGTGTTTTTTATCTTAATAATTAAAGCAGAGGTTGCAGCAGCTTCAGGTATCCCCAGATTCTTCAAGGACGTGTGAGTCTAATGCCTTTCTGGAATGCATTTCCTTGACTCATTCATTTCTTCCCCCTGCAGCAAAATCTTGTGGAGATGCATGTGCCTGATTCAAGTGCAGAGATAATATAAAGTGGCAGGGAAAAGCTTAGAATAAGTCTGTAAAAATCATTGTAAAAGACCACCTTTGAATTTTAAAATGCTGTCATAAGCATGTGACTCCTAAGTCTCCTGTCCAGTCTCTTATGTCTACTACAGGTGATGTGGTGTTCTCTTTGCAGCATATGTGTACACAGACATGTATTTCCCATGCTCCCCTTACCTGCCGCCCCACAGCTGTTGGAACGCTCTTGTGCTCTCAGGACTTGATGGATTCCCAGTGCCCTGACTCTGCTGACAAAGGCCATGGCAGATGGAGGCTTTTAAGCATGACCTGTGTCTGTAGTCCTTTTAATAGTAGGACTATGCAGGCTGCAAGACTTACTGGTTATTGGAACAATAATACTAATTATTTGGGAAAATGTTCAATGCTGTTTGGATGTACGAAAGGCATACTGTCTTGTTTGCAGTCCCAAAGTGCAGGTTCAGTGAGGTGCCCAGCAGAAGTAAATATCATTTTTTGGAGGCACTCAAAAGCTCTGTATAGTGAACACATGCTTAATTTTCTGCGTATGAATAATCTCAGCACTTTCAATTACACTCTAAATATATACTGAAGGTAAATGCCTGAATAATCAGTGGATTGAGAACCATATAATGTTTCTTGCAATCAATGATAAATCTGTCAAAAAGCAATGTTATTTTCCTTAATCTGTGCAAGTAAGGGTGACTATTTCCTTGTGGCATTTAAGCTGGCAGACTTCGTATGAAATACATTTATAAGGTGTGTTTTGTGACCTATTCTCTTTACCTTAAGTCCTATTTTGTACCTGTAAATGTTGAAAGTAATGTCATTTATTTGTTGTAAATATACAACAAATGTCATTGTTTTCCGGAGTACCAGGCAGGAGAAACTCTTGCATGTTTAACCCCTCACCCCAAGTCCTACTCCTTTGCCACAATCTTGAACTGTTGTTTTCTGTAGCTAGTAAAGCTGAGGATTAATATCTACAAAACACCATCTGTGTAAAGTGTTCCATAGGTCCTATTCACGCTCCTTGCTATAATAACAGTTTAAAGGCAAGTTCCCCCTCCTCTCTCACAGATTTCTAAAACATTGTCTCATATCACTTGTAATTTTGAATGGAAATAATTCTGATGGGCTTTTTACCCAAAGGAATTATTTAAGGGAGGTGGTGAATGGTAATGAGCTGATAGCTCCAGCAGACATATGTGTCTAGTGCCAGTCAGAAAAGCCTTTATTAAAACAAAATATTACAGTGGTAATACCATGAGCAACATGCATTGAGATGCTGTTAACTATTAAAGATACAGGGTATCATCTAAACATCCTCTGACTTAATTTTCTGACAAAGGGTAACCTTCCTTTTGGATATAACTCTAAAGCAATACTATATAACAAGAAGTCATAAAAAGGCTTTGAAAAGACAAAAGTATTTGATAATTCTTCAGGCTTTGCTGAGGAAATTCAGTAATTCCTTGTGTGTTTCCATTCCTATAAATGTTTCTGTGATTCCATTTTCTTTTTTTTTTGAATTTTCTTCATTCTAGATCAATGTGAATACTGGTGTTTAAATTATGCATCATTCATTGCCTTAATTTACAATGTCATTCTGAGAATGGCATTCCCAGTTTTCAGGTAATGAGCGTCTTCTCCTTTCAGCAACTTCTTCGTGCCATGTGGTATCAAATAGAAAGAAATTACTTTTTTTTTTAATTGTTTTTATTAATTATAGATTCCTTTGCATGTCACGATTCAGTAGGAGAAAATGTATGTCCACAAGATAATGCCACATTCTTCCTCTTTTTTCTTTTTAGCATTTCTCTAGAAGATGTGTACGTGTTGTCCTGATATTTTTAGAGAAATATCTGTATAGAATAATAGATAAGTATGTCATGTTCTCGTAAGGAGAATGACAGGTGTGTAGTTTTTACTAACTTCATATGAATAATGCCAATTTCTTTACTAATAAACTGTCAATGAAGCTGGGAGCTGACTGGTCAAAACGACGACTGCACTGTGATTGAAGTAAATGCTGCTGAATGTGTCTGTATGGCGTCTTCAGTTCCTTTCCTTTTCCAGAGATTTTTATTCTGTTAGGTGTGCAAGAGAAATGTTTCTCTCTGAGAAATAAAATGCAGTTGTCTTTCTGGACTACACTGTCTTGTTTTATATGTCCAGTAAAGTACCCTTTACAGTTCTGTCAGTGGAATGAAGGCTTGGGAGAAAGCAAACCTCACTGAATTTTCCGATTTTATTCTTCATGATACTAAAATAATGTAAAGTGGCTGTCATAGAAATATAAATTAGGACAATTTTTGTTGCTGTTCTGTAGTTGTATCTACCTTAATACTGGTAGATACAGAACGATAGAGGTTGTAAGAGACTTCTGGAGGTCATTTTGTCCAATCCTTACCCTAGAGCAGGTTGCCCAGGACCATGTCCAGATCGCTTTTGAATATCCTAGGAGGGAGATTCCAGAACTTCCCTGGGCACAGGGATTTCATCTGTGTTTCCACATTTGTTGAGATTATCGTATAATTATAATGTATTGCATATTTTATAAGCTGTAGGAATCTTAATTACTTTCTTGCAATGAAAGACTTGTACCAACCTTAATACTTTGAATTTATTTTTCTATCAATTTTTAAATTATTAGATGCACTGTGCATTAATAGCTTATTACTGTTTCCTAGTGGTTTATTACTGTTTTACAGTAAATGCTGTCTTAAATATTTTCTTTTTTTTTTGTTATGATTAATGTCTTCAAAGACATGTTGGCTTATTTCAGGTGTTACTCCATGGTTCCATCCAGATTGACTCACTAACTCATCCTTTTCATCTTGTACTTCTGGTAGTGTCAACAACATCAGTAGCTTTATTTCACCTTGCTTGATATCATGTTCCTAAATCTTGCAAAGGATGACCTATTTTGTTTTTTTTAAAAAAATTTAAAAACCCTGCTGTTAGCCAGATAGTCTCACTTATTAAGGTTTTGGGGGTTTGTTTTCATGTTTGAAAATGTAAACATTTTTGATGGACTGCTGTGCAGGTGAAAATACTATGCCAGGATTCCTGCTATCACTCATGCTTGGTAGTTCACCCTGTAAAATGTGGTGTGGAATATTGAGCATGCAGTTATTTATTTAAATTTATGGTTAGCACACAGTGCCCGTGAGCAAAAACAAATAAAAAGTTTAAGGTCTGAGTCAATACTGCTGAGGCCAATGGGAAAACTTCAGTCAATTTTTTAGATTAGTCTTAGTGGAAATGCTGTACTCAAATATTGGCTATTTTGACATTTCAACTGACATGTGAGAACATATCATTCATTACCGTAATTTTTCACAGGCTTGGAAAAGCAAACCCTCAGATATCTGGGAATGCCTTACGCAGGTTACGGAGGACATGTTTGCTTTTTTTTGTTTGCAGGTCAGGTCCTGTCCAGGTCAGAGAGAGATTTTTTTCATAAATAAATACCTCATTGGAAGGCAATTTATTACACTATTTGCTTGATGTGATACAATCCTCTTTTGCCTCAAAAGAGTTTTTTGTACTGTTTTGTTCTAAAATTTTCTAAAAAGTAGAGTGATATGCAACATGTAAAATTATTATTATGTACTTCACAGACAGTGGTGCAGCACAGAAAGAATATTTAAATGATTTGCAAAGCATCAGGTAAGAACTGTGTATTAAGGACAGAATACAGTTTTCCAAGTCAGTATTCAAAGACGATGATCCATTTGTTCATCCTTTACTTTCATGTTTTCAGTGAATGCACTCCTTTGCATTCTCAGCCCTTGCAGAAAATAAAGCAGAGGTCTTAGATTTTTGTTCAGTATTCCTGTTTCATTTCTTAAACACCACTTACCCTTTCTGTGTATCAAACAGTGTTTTTGTGTTAATTAATTATTTGAGCTGCTAAAGCAGATTCCGCACCCTGCAGATAAACTGACGAGGAATCCTTTCTGTCTGGTTGTTGTATGTTTGCTGCATGAAAATCTCAAAATGTCTCACATCCATTATGGAGTAGTAATTGTTTCCATTGCAAAATACATCATGACTCGGGAAAGCCAATTCTCTTCAGTATCTGTGAAGT
>NW_010398804.1:0-351 GCF_000710305.1 Buceros rhinoceros silvestris
AGGAAGTTTAGCCCAAACCGGGACACCCATCCAAGACTGAGAGCAGCTGATGTGCTTTAGCTCTGGATGTGGTCAAATCAGAGGCACATGGTAAAGGGGTACCTGAGGGCTCTCCCTACCATCCTCATGGAAAGAAAATGCCTGCAGGTGCGTAACGAAAGCAAGAACTTCCTGTTCAAAAACTGATTAATCATTTTGCAGAGCTATTACACATGCAGCTGTAAGGTCCATTTTGTGGACTCTATTGTGTCCTACCGGTTGCTGAAGAAACAACATTTGAAGATTTTTGTGGGAACTCTCCCTTATATGGTGGATAATTGGCAAAGAAACTGGGGTTACCAGAGTGTGTTC
>NW_010398804.1:421-1264 GCF_000710305.1 Buceros rhinoceros silvestris
TCCTACCGTTTGCTGAAGAAACAACATTTGAAGATTTTTGTGGGAACTCTCCCTTATATGGTGGATAATTGGCAAAGAAACTGGAGTTACCAGAGTGTGTTGTGATTTACGCAGGTTTCAGTCAGTCTTCAAACGTCTCAGCTTGCCCTTTCTCTTCTCTTTTGTCTTCTCCTGTCTCTCTCCCAGACCACAGACTTGTCGTTGAGATTTTTCTCATGCCTTTCCCAGACTGCCAAGGGTTTCATATCTCCGTTGAACAGACCAGTATAGTCAAGGGAGCAGAACATCTCCCCCCATTTGAGATGCCTCTGATTTTTAGAGAGATCTCCACATTTGGTCTCTGACGTGTCTGACTGTTTCCATGCACTCTCTATGATGATTCGTTCAGCACACTGGATGCAGACTGCTGTTACTATGATCACAATCATTCAGGCTTTTCTTCTCTATTGGACAAAGGGTTAATAACCCCAGTGTCACCTGCCTGGTCATTGACTTGAGATTGAAATGTGTGTGCAGGGTCTCAGGGCCGCAGGGTGCCCAGGGTGTGCTGGGGGGTGACGGGTTGGAGGGGGGTGCAGCACCATGGAGGTGCTGGGTGGGTTCTGGGGTGCTGGGTGGGAGCGGTTCTGGGGATGCTGTTGGGACTCAGGGCAGGGGGGTTCCGGGATACTGGGGGTTTCTAGGGTGCTGGGGGGTTCTGGAGTGCTGGGGGAGAGGTCTCAGGGCCACAGGGTTCCCGGCGGGGTGGTGCTCCAGAGGTGCCAATGCTGAGCCCCCCATGTCCCCGTAGAGGTGAAGCAGAGCATGGGGGGGCTGAACAGCTGGGTGGTCTATGCCCTGTGG
>NW_010398804.1:1490-2527 GCF_000710305.1 Buceros rhinoceros silvestris
GACGAGCTCAACTGGTGATGGGGTCTCTCTACAGCCACAAGGGCTATGTCCCCCACAACTACTTCAGGGTGAGAGTGGGGACTCCACGGCCACCACACAGCTGCCCCATGGTTGCCCCACAGTGCTGGGGGGACGTGTAGCACCCAGAGACCCAAGAGAGACCCACAGCACCCATGGTCACCCCATAGTCCTCGGGGGAGAACCCACAGCACCCATGGCCACTTGCGGGGGGGGACCCCCAGTCCTAGAGGGGTCCCACGGTACCCATGGCCACCTCGGCTCCCAGGAAGGTGCCGTAGCATCCCTGGCCACCACCCCACAGCCTCAGGGTGACACCCCCAGCCCCCATGACCACCCCACAGCCCTGACAGAGCACCCACAGAACCCATGGCCACTGGGGGAGGACTCCCAGTCCCACAGCACCCATGGCCACCTCACCTCACAGGAGGGGGCCGTAGCATCCATGGCCACCACCCCACAGCCTCAGGGTGACACCAACAGCCCCCATGACCCCCATGGGGGGCAGGTCCCACAGCACCCGTGGTCCCCGCAGCCCCTCCATGGCCCTGCGGGTAGATCTCATGGTATGTCTGGTCCTTCCATGGCTTGGGGTCCTGGGGGGGGTGAGGGGTCATCCTTTCCCTGACACACTTTTCCTCTCCCAGCTCTTCCCCACAGTGCAGCTGCAGCAAAAGAAGGTCTGAGGGGGTCCCTGAGGACATGGGGGGCCCTGAGCCGGCTCCTGTCCCCCCAGTTGCTTGGTTATGTGGGTCCTCCTCACTGGCAGGCACCTCCTCGCCTGCCACCATCCTGTCCACCCCATCTGAGCAAGGTGCTGGGGTGCTCCCTCTCCCCACAGTGTCATGTCCAACCCTCCAGCTGGTGATAACAGGTGTCACCTCATGGTGTTGGCTTCTCTGGGGAGTAAAGAGCCTTCGGCTGCATGCAGTGGTCTCCATCGTCTGCATCATGGGGGGTGGGGGGGTGGGTAGGGGCTGTGGGGACTAAGGGCGACCTGGGTCCTGTTGGCAGGGGGG
>NW_010398804.1:2541-2872 GCF_000710305.1 Buceros rhinoceros silvestris
TCACCCCATGATGGTGGCTTCTCTGGGAGTAAAGAGCCTTCAACTGCACCCGGTGGTCTCCATCATCTGCATCGTGGTGGGGTAGGGGGGTGGGTAGGGACTGCGGGAACTGAGGGTGACACGGCTGGGGACACCCTTCTGTTGGCAGGAGAGAAATTCCACTGACACGGTCCTGACAGTGTGGAATCCATTCAGCTGGGGAAAAGGTGTAGGTATTTTTTGTTCTGCTCTCTTTTGAAATCCTGACAGCACTTCTCTGGTGTTCAGGCAGCTCCATGGTCTGAACAGAAACCCCCAGGACCACCTGCAGAGGCCCCAGTGGATCGGGGGG
>NW_010398804.1:2971-3208 GCF_000710305.1 Buceros rhinoceros silvestris
TTTAAACCTGCTTCTAATGGTTAAAAAATAGATAAAACTTATTTAATTGTCTCCAGTTATACATTTTGCAATATAGACTATTAAAGGTTTTGATCATGTGGTGATCATGCACAGATTGGAACATGAATATTTAAATTTTAAGAGGTAATTTAGGCAAATTGTGGAGCTGGGGTGGGGAGAAGATCAGATAACTAGTTCTCGGCATGAGTTCACAGAATCACAGAATCACAGAATCAT
>NW_010398805.1:0-357 GCF_000710305.1 Buceros rhinoceros silvestris
GTGGAGCTGGAGGCACTGGGAGGGACTGGGTGAGGATTTAGAGTAACTGGGAGGCACTGGGAAAGGCCCGGGAGGGGATTTGGGGCAACTGGGAGGCACTGGGAGGGGACTGGAAGGAGACTGGCAGGCAATTATAGACTCTGTAGGAGCACTGAGCCTTACTGGGAGGTACTGGGGCGCACTGGGAGTTATGGGGGGCGTCTATCAAGGGTTGGTCCGTGGTAGATCTGATCTTTCGTTCCTTAGTGATTGGGTAGACCTGATTCCTTTTCCATGGTGACATGGGTAGACCTGGTCTTCCATTGCTGTAATAACACGGGTAGACTTGATGTCCCGTTTCTATAATGACCCTACGGG
>NW_010398806.1:0-289 GCF_000710305.1 Buceros rhinoceros silvestris
AAGAAGGTGAGGGGCTGTGAGGCCGGACCGCAGGAGCCCCCGTTCCCTTCCCTCACCCCGGGCAGCGTGCGGAGCCTGCCAGGCCCCGAGTCGCCTCTGCTTCTCCGTGTGAGCTGACATGGTTTCAGCGTGCTTGATCCTGTTGGACTTCAACAGTACTTGAAGCCAAGTACGTGGCTCTTCAGCCTTTGCTAACTCAATGCTATGCAAAAGAAAAGGAGGAAAAAAAAAAAGAAACCTTGACACTGGTTGCGGTGGGAATGGCTGGTTCCTTCCCCGGGGCACGCCG
>NW_010398806.1:403-8787 GCF_000710305.1 Buceros rhinoceros silvestris
CATGTGGTTTCTTGCTTGTGAGATGAACTAATTCTCCTTTACCCAGTGGAAGACACACTACATGTGGCAACCTGAAACTTTGGTAACGCTTGGTCTTTACTAAGCAGTTGGAACTTTTAACTCATTTTTTTTGCATAAAGTCACCGAAGGAGCCTTGTTGCCATCTTCAAAGGCATTGGAGCAATCCGCGCTTAATTCTTCACCTCAAGTGACTATATCACTCACCAAGTGCAACCAGCGCATCCACCTAAAGTACGTTTTCCTTCAGAGCTCCTTCCGAACCTGGAAGATCAGGGATCACGGACTTATTCAAACACTTCTCATCCTGGGAAAGGCTGCCCATAGTTACTTTATGGGGCAGCAGCCTGGAAAAGTTCTTGGGGACCAAAGGAGGCCAAGTCTGCCTGCCCTGCATTTTATCAAAGGAGCAGGGAAGAAGGAGTCATCGAGGCATGGGGGCCCACACTGCAACGTCTTCGTTGAACACGGTGAGAGATTTTTAGTGGTATTTCTTCTGGTTTGGGTTTGATTTGCTGAGCTAGATGCAATATGGATTTATCCAGGGTCATGGGACAGGTACAGAGGTATTGTACTACATGGAAGACTTTTGTTTTCTCTCTCTTGTCTTTTAATGCAAATCTTCCATAGTTGTTTATTAAAAAAACACTTGGGTCAGGTTGCTTGAAACCCGGGCAGAGGTTATTGTACAGCTGAAGGCGAAATACAAGGAAGTAGCTTTAACATGGTACAAGTTTCTCATTTCTGCCTTAGTCTGGGAAAGTTGTTTCATCCTTTTTGAGTTGCTGTTGGTACAGACCAGCCACAGATGACGGTGATGCTGTGGTCAGCGACAAGAGCTTTTTAATTTACAAAAGGGACTGTGCTGTTTGGGGGGGAATAAAAAGTCTTCTTTTGGGAAGGCTGTGGACACCACCGTTGTGAGCACTGGTTGGAATGAAACAGTTTCTTGTTAATTTGCTCAGTCCATTTACAACCCTTTGGTCAGTGGTTTCTCGTAGCTGGTTAACCCTACATCTCGTGCTGTAATGGGTTTAAGTGCTGGAGGCTAAAAGTGGCCAAGTTAGGGCACAGCAACCCTGTCGCTGGCTGGTCTTTTTTTGGTGGACCACAGAATAAAGTGGACTGAGAATCTCAGAAAGATGAAAAGCTCACCAGGTTCAGAGATAGGTTCAGTGACTGTTTCAAATGCTGCTGATTTTTCTTCAGGAAAAAAAAAAGGACCAGAGACATTTTAAGTGAAGGCATCCCTACAAAAGTGAGGTGCAGAAATGCGTTGTTTTGCTGAAACTTTGAGTAATCCTTACTTCTGCACAGTGCTTTTTTAATTGTACAGTTCTTTAAGTAGAGGCTCACTGCTGGCTTTGGCTGGAGAATGGGATTTTGACAAAGCTGCTGCTTCCACGGTTTTGTCCTCTCAAAGTTTATCTGCGAGCAAAACAAAAGTGCATCTCTAATCTTGCTATAACTAAAAACTGGAATATTTACTGTGCTGAGAAAACACTCTAGTTAGGGGAGGAGTTTGGATTCAGTTTTTAGCTGGGCTTTGCTTTCCAACTTTCATTCTGCGTTTCTAGAAGAGCCCAAGAAATCCTGGACAGTGTTCAGCAGACAGAGCCCGTGTGTGTGCTACTGTGCTGAAATACTGTTTGAGTTCCACCGTGTTATATTTGTAATTTCTCCCGTAGCGTTTGTGTACAGAGGGAACTGAAGGTAATTAAGGGAAGGTTAGGGAATGTCAGGGCTAACTTGGCCCTCTGACGATAAACCCACTGCAGGATTTTTCCAAGTCATGCTTTCAGTGCTGTGATACACCTGCTCCTCCACCCCCGGTTTGGTTGCTGCTTTTACTGCTTTGGACTGAGTTTCAAGGTCAGACGAGGTACAGCAAGAGCGCTGACCGCCAGCAGTGCAATCTCCTAACTACCTTTGGTGTTTTGACGTAGCAGAAGAACCAGAAACACTCCTTTTTGCTCATCTAACAGGAACAGCCAGATGGTAACTTCTTGCCAGTATGACCTGAGGTCAGAAGATCATAGCACTTTTGTAAAGAAAAGTAGCATCTATAACGTCCACACACCATATGTCCACAAGAGACCTCAGGGTCTTGATTTAGAAAAGAATAAACTTGAAAGGGAACATCAAGGCCAGGACATCTGTTAAGAGAACTGCAAAAGATCAGCCTCGCTTATCCACATGAGGAAGAGCTTCTTCCCTTGGAGTGTGCCAATTGGTTCTTCGAAGTACAGACAGCGGAAGGCTGTACCACTGTTGGCTGTTGTTTGACTCTCTTTGGAGTTCAAGCTGCTCCTATCCTGAAACATGCAATCTTAAACTATCAGCAAAAATACAGAGGGAACCAAGTTCTTTCTAAAAAGTTCTTCATTTCCCTCTTATTTTTTTAATTGATGATTTGTCATTGAAATATATGGTTTGACATATCTTATAATTAATTAATGGACAGAATAGTATTTAGTGTGTTCAGGCCTGTTCAGATACGGTGTCATGGGCTGCAGTTCATAAAAATACACTGGTGTTTTTTCAGGGCTTAAATTTTTGACTGTTTGTTTTTCAGTACTTTCATTACGGTTTCTTGTAAATGCCAGCTGCTGTATCTGGTTACTCTGTCACTCTGTGGAAACTTGTTTGTCCCAGGAAAATCATGTTTCTTGCTTTTCCAAACTAAGAAATGCTTAAGGAGGAATTCCAGGGTGGGCGCTTAAAGCAAACCCCTAAAGCCAGTCAGACTCTTAAAGGTACTTGTTTGAAGATGTTGTATGTTAAAACCCATGATAAACCAGAACCCTTCACAGTTGGTAGCAGCGTGGCTCTCCTGTGGTGGCTCCATTTTGACGAAGCTGTTCCGTGACCCTGTTTCAGTGGGACCACTACCTGCTAAGTTCTACTGAGGCTGATTCAGCAGACACTTAGGTCCTCAGTTTTGAGAGGACTGAAGATCTTCATTGCTTCAGTGGTGTTGAATCTCAGCTGAAAGGGTTAGAGAATACTAACAGTGTAAGGCAAACTCACTTTCAGGGAAGTTAATTCCATTTCTCAGTCATCGCACTCTCCATAGCACTCAAAGCATTGAGAGACTTCTGAAAAGCGAGGAGGCAACTGGCCAGAAATCAGCTCTGCTGGTGGTCAAATGTTCTGTGAGAATAATGCAGAAAGGTCCTAAATTTTGCCATGAGTTGACAACTGAGTAGTGCATTAAGGAGGGGAAAAATAATCTATGGGCAAGTTTTGGGCTTCTTTCTTTGTGATGCTGCTTTCTCCACCGCGGGTGTTTCACAAGCTGGAGTTGGTGCTGGTGTGGTTACCCTGGGCAGCAGAGTAGCCCCTGACGGGATTTTACAGACCTCATCTTGATGCAGATTACTCCGTCTCTTAGATTGCTCTCATTTTCAAGCTTGCAAGTAAGCATAAAGGCAATGTTCGCCGCTTCTCTCGCTGAGAAATGTGTCTAAAGTCACCGCTTTTTGGGAAGGTCCAACTGGGAGAAAAGCCATGCTCCGTAGATGTTTGATGGGAAAGACTCTGTCAATGTGTTTCAGAGTGTCCACACTAGTGTATCTTGGGCCTTTCCAGGATGTTAATCTCAGCAAAACTCAAAACTTCTGAAAAGAAAGGTGTAGTCCCACAGGGCTCAGCTCCGGTCCCAGCATTGGCAGCGGTTAACTGGGGCGATAGGCAAACACCACACCTTCCTGAGCTGTCTCGGGTAGGTGTCGCTGTGCTGACGGATGAGGGCATTCCCTGAAGCATCCTGGTAAGAACAGTATCTCTGAGCAAGAGCAGCACCTGAAGGCTTAAAACATGAATTCTTAGTCATTAGACCTGTGATGCTGAGGTGAAGAAGAGGTGCTAGGATGACTCTTGAGCAAGGTGGTGGATTTGATCCACAACTTTGAATTCCATTTACTGCACAACTGACTGTTGTGATGGTGCTTGGTCAGCAGCAGAGCAGTGTCCTGAGCAGTGTCTCCACTTCTGTGAGCCTGAAGGGTTGAATTTTATATGTCTCTTTGCTGTGTAAATTGTGACAGTTTTGCATGTAACCATGCAAAATTATGGTAAATAACATCTTGAAATATAGGTCTGTCGATGCTACAGTTTGTACGTATCTGCTGTTGTCAGTGCCGGTTTTGCTGTGGCAGTCAGAAATAATTGTTTTGGGAGGAAGAAACCTTCTGAAGAGGTTTTGGGTACAAGTCTGTCTTCTGTGCTGCTTCTTGTTATGTATAATGGATCACTGATAGATACCACCTTGGTCTTGTAACCTTTTCATTGTTTTGTGTTAGAGACATTCTGCAAAGGAATACAAACTCGGCCAGCTGTAAGCTTGATGGAAAGAGAAGGAACTTCCTTTCTGAATCTTACACCTTCGTGCTGCAAGGGAGTGTTAGTTGTTCAGTGATGAGCTCTAAGTATCTTTAGAATATAATTGATAAAGCACTCGCACAATCTTTTCTTAGTCTCTCGTAGTGATAAAATGTGTCTTCCTGAGAGTTCCTCTTTCAGCAGGTAAGTGATGGGGAACCTCAAATGAGCAGCTTACTATAGAGAGAGACAGACTCCAGGAACTGGATCCCTCTTTCTTACACCTTTAGTGCTGAGTATAGCTGAAGTCAGCATACTACAGCCTCTTTCATATTGGATCTGAACTTTTTTTTTTACAAGGGTGCTGAAAGTTTTAGTGCTTTAATTAGGAAGTAATTGTACATAGCATGAGCTTGCCACAGCTGCCACTTGGAGACATGCCCTATGAAATTCAGTATTAGAAAAAACAAAAAAAGCAAATAAAAGTATATTTTCCTACATTACTGATTAAAAATTGATTTTTAAGGGTCTTTAGGTTTAATAATCTGTCTTGTTTCACGCTGTAAATTTCATGTTTCAACTGTTTCGATTGTGCAGATGAGTAAATTACTTTATAATTGGTTTCTTCCTCAGGACTGAGAGATTGACCAGCATATATGAGTCTATGCTGCAATATATATTGTGATAATTACATTGGTGTTTATTATTTTTATGAAATGCTGACAGTTTTTGTACTATGTAAGAAAACAAATAACTCCAAGAAGTTTGGGTTTTTGTTGTTGTTGCGAGTAATATGTTATTAGTAACGGTATGGCTTTGGAATATATTTTTAATGGCTGGGCAGTCCAAAGCAGGTTGTGATCAGGCAATAACATGATTTTTTACTCGTTATCCTTTATCCTACAGGTGAGCTCAGTGTATCTTCTTTATATGCCATATACATTTATTAGATAGTCAGTTGGAAATGATTGGAGTGAGATTCCCTCCATGCTAGAATTCATTCCTTAAACCACATAGTTACAAACCCTGCGTTTATCTCTTTCCATTGTTGCTTTGGGCATTTTTATGCTCTGTCTCTGCTTCACCCACTGTAAAACCTGAGACTTGAAAGAACCTGCTGTACCTCTCCTGATTCCACTTTAGACCATTCAGCTGAATTGTATTGTTAGTGTCGGCCTCGTCGGAGTCTGTTATTTAAAGCCTGCCTTCAGGATCTCCAGCCTGCATTCTGCACTGACAGAACTTTCTTCCTTGATAGGTTGGAGATTTGGCAGCTTCCAAACTTTAATTTCCATCTCTATTAGGAGAGACTTTTCCCCAGCTTCTGAGGTCGCTGCTTAAGTATCCAACTTTCATGTGCTTCAGTGTTAGTGTGGTTAATGCTGACATCTGCTGCACACCAAGCGCAGAGTTGTTTACTGCCTCGGACTATGTCCCCTTTCATCATACAAAGCTCTTGCTATGTTTATTTCTTGCTCCAATTATCAAATACCAGTAAGTTTCTCTAAGAAGCTCCTTCCCAAAACTTGATCTAGGGTTGGAATGTGGTAGGAAAGAGACCTAAGATTTGCTAAAGTGCTTTTCCACACATTGAGATGGGTGATGATGACCATGGGGAAAGGCTAATCCTTTTCCTGGGCAAAAGCAGTTCTGTTGTGTGCATTGACTAATCTGTGATAACTTGCCATGTTTAAGCAGTTCATCTTCTTCATGATGAATAGGTGGTGGTTGCTCATAGGCCAGATTTTCATTAATAAATTGTGCTGGTTCTGCATTCTTACTTACAAATTTTAACAGGAAGGCTACGTGAGAAGATCAGGACTGGGAGGCAAGAGAAAGCTGCAGGGTATTAGTATAGAAATCATCGCTTGTAAGCGATCATCTCATTCAGCGTGCTTCAACATGTACCAACAAACTCGCAGCATTTTTAAGCTCAAGATTTAAGCTCTTCAATTTAAAGTGAGGGGTTGACACAGTCCCATTGCTAAGAGCTGGGAATCCTGAGTTACTAATCTGCTTACTGGAGTATCCGTTTTATCAGTTTAAAGGGGAATCTTGGACAAAAAGGGTAATGAACAGCCAGGCAATTTCAGTAAGTAAAGCTACGGCAACGTCTGTCCTTGCTTAGTAACTTTGTCCTTTCTTTAAATTTGCACATTTAATCCCTTCTGAGATATTAGGCATAACTTTTTGTGAAATGGCTGGAAATTGCACTGCCCTGATGGCAAAATTTGATACAAATCTGCTAGAATTGTGGTTTGTGCTCCGGGAGGAGCTCTTTCTATGCACCTCACTGTAATGACGAGGCAAGCGTGTCCTGAGCACCGGCTTGCAGTTAGATTTGGATTGGGGTTTTTTTTTTTGTTGTTGTTTCCCAGCATTTCTTCCTTGCTGTTACCGGTCGGGTTGTGAAAAGCATGAGCTGGCTTTTCCGTAGAGTGATTGCTGCTAATTTACATGGACGCGAGCAAGATCATTATTCTTTCATGAGTGAGGAGGCTGCTTGATTTATGTTGTGTCATCCCTCTTTTTACCTAATGAATAGAACTTCACAACAGATTATTAATCATTAAGGCTTTGGTTTCATTGTGTGTATTAAAGAATCAATATTGTTAGACACTGCCTGCCTTGAGCAGCTTCTTATCCATTAGTGCCACTTTTCGAAGGCGTTTTGGTGCATTTATCTTCTAGACTGACTTCAGCTCCTACCTTACTCTTGCCATATCAAATCTGTACTTCTCGTATGCCTTTCCAAGGCACGACCCATGTGCAGTCTGCACCTCCCTAAGCTCGTCCTTTGAAGTGCTGTCTGATCAGTAGCAAATCCTGTCGGGTCCAGTCTCTCCTTAAAGCTCATAAAGTAGTAAAATGCTGCTGTGGTTTGCACTCCGTATTTGCATCAGAGGGGATGGTGGACCCGGAAGCTGGGAGCGACATGCGGTGAAGACAATATGGAATTACGTATTTTGTTCAATGCCTGTGGTTCGGGATGGCAAAGCTTGCTGGAGGACGAGATTCCCCCTTGGCTGACACACACGTTGCTCCTGGTCTGATGTCCGTCGCTGTTGGACATATGGAGTGACCCGGGCATGTTCCCTGTGTTTCCTGTCACACTGACGCTGTTTAGGAGGAAATTTCACTTGCTCTGCACATCCAGAATTTACCAGCAGACGCATCGACTCCATCAGCTTGTTGCAGCAAAGCTGATCAGCTGCCAGTCCGTACCTGGCGTAACTGATGGCTTTCTCATGGCCTTTTTTTTTGTTTGTTTTTTCAGTGCACGTTCTCCGAATAAATGACGTTGTTTCTCCAGAGCTTCATAGCTGAATGAAGGAATGGTAGTAGGATAAGGACATGGCAGCTCTAAATAGGAAATTGTTCAGATGTTCAGGAAATGTTTGTTATTTCATTTGTGTTCAAGTTGCCCAATTTCAAAGGGAGCTCTTTAGGTACGGCCTCATTTACTGTCACTGGAGAAGGGCTGTTCCCCAGTTCTCTGTTCCTGCCATGATCACAGTGAGTTACCAACAGGGCTGTTACCCTGTAACCAACTGTTTTCACTTGGATTTTTGTGATACCTTTATAACAAACCTGGAGCAGATGAAGCTGCCATTGGATGCCCTGGCCACCAGGTGTCTTCTGTGAGTGGCTGTAGTCCCTTACTCCGGTTAGAGAAACCCCCGCAGTACCAAGTGTCTGGGACGTGAGCAAACGCTAATGGCCAGAACCAGGGTCAGAAGTGACAACTGTGAATTCCAGCAGTAGGGGCTGCCAAGTCTTTTTAGTTACTTTTAGAGCTTATAATCTTTCTGAGCTTTCTGGCTGATGAAAAAGAGGTTGGTAGGTGATGTTTGCTTTTGCTGCTAATGGGAAAATCTTGCTCCCTCATCTCCTCAAGCTTCATTTCAGCCATTCTTCATTTTTTATAACAACAGAAATAGTTTGCAGTGCTGGGTTCCTTTTCACATATTGCTGTCTTCTGCATTTGCTCTCATTCCCCTACCTCTTTTATTATGCCACACTGAATTTTTAAAATTATATAT
>NW_010398807.1:0-342 GCF_000710305.1 Buceros rhinoceros silvestris
GCCAAAGGGAAGGGGGGCAAAGGGAAAGGGAAGGATGGCAAGAAGGGCAAGAAGGAGGTGGCCAGCGAGTCGGAGGAGATCTTGGATGCAGAGTTGCTGAAGGAGGAAAGCGAGGAGACGGAAGTGGTGGAGGAGGAGAAGGATGAGGTTGCTGTAGAGGAGCCCAAGAAGGGGAAGGGGAAGAAGGGGGTGCTCAAGGGGGTGGTGGCAAAGAAGCCGGGACGGGGGAAGAAGGTGCAGCTGGAGCCAGAGGAGGAGGAGGGCGAGAGCGATGCTGCAGTGGGCAAGAAGAACCTGAAGGGCACCTCCAAGCTGGTGATGGGGCTGGCGGACAACAATGGC
>NW_010398807.1:546-853 GCF_000710305.1 Buceros rhinoceros silvestris
AGCCCAGCCTGGCCGAGGAGGAGAAGGAGGTGGTGGAGGCAGCGCCCAAGGCCAGGGTGAAGCAGAACCTCCGCAGCACCTCAAAGCTCCTCCTGGGCTTCAAGAAGCTGGGGCTGCCTCGGCCCAAGAAGGGGCAGTTCAAGAACACATCCCGCTTCTTCTGGGGGCTGCAGAAGCACAGCACTAAGAGGAAGAAGAAGAAGAAGAACAAGGCGGTCCTCAAGTCCACCTCCAACCTGATGGTTCGCTTCAAGCATGTGGGCAAGAAGAGGAAGGAGGCGGCCGCCAGCTCCCCTCCGGCGAAGCC
>NW_010398808.1:0-894 GCF_000710305.1 Buceros rhinoceros silvestris
GGCTAAGACCCTCCTAAGGGACCTGGGGCGGGGTAGGATGAGATTCACTGTTTGTATCGTGACACCCCTATGGGCTGCCCAGTCCGCGGGGAGAACGGGCTGCTCCCCCAGAACTGGGGGTGTCGGAGGGGAAATCATCCCGCTTCTCCTTCCCTCGGCACCCGCCCACTGACAGGACCCCCCTCGTCTCACGGTTGTATCGCCAGGTCCGTGCTGAAGCCCAGCACCTTGCCAGACATCCAGGTGACGGACGCGGAGGCCACGCCAAACGCGGAGGCTCCCGGGAGCGGCGCAGGTGAGCCGGGCTCGGGCAGGTGGGAGCAGCCCCGGTTTGATGTGAGAAAACATAAAACAGGCTTTTTGTCCTCTAGAACCTGGTGTCCCCGTCTCCCTCCAGGTTACTTGAAGCCATTTCCAAAGCGCTTTATATTTCATTTATTCAATTGCAAGAAAAAAACCCTTAACCCCAACGGCCGGAACCGCGTGTGGAGAGGTTTTGGCTCGGGGCGAGGGCTGCAGTGGGATGTGGTGGGAGAGGAGCGGAACAGGGGGATGGAGCAAAGAGCCCCCTGGGATGGCCGGGAAAAGGATGTCGGCGCTTCCCCTTCCCGGTGGCTCCGCTTTTAGGGAAGGAGAAAAGGAGAACCGGGAAGAGCCGTTGCCATGGGGAAGTTGATGTTGCTGCAAAGCTTTTTTCCCCTCTGGTTTTGCCTCTGTGGGAGGAGAAGAGCGCGCCCCAGCTCCTCGTTAACCCCTCGTTGGAGCGGGGGGCAGCGCTGGACGGGAGGCGAGCTGCCCCACCGGCGATTCCCACGGGAAAATCCCGCTCTCGGCGTTTTTCTCATGCGAACGGGGCACTTTGCAGGTGTTCCTGGGTTGGGTTGGTTGGGTTTT
>NW_010398809.1:0-16723 GCF_000710305.1 Buceros rhinoceros silvestris
TCTTGTGCACCACTATGGCAAAGAAACAGAGAAAATAGAGGAAAAGAAAAAGAGGAGAGAGCAAGAAAAGAGAAGAAATCTGATAAAACAAACTGCAGAGTTATGGCTTATTTATCAGACAGACTGTACAGGTCTGATACCTAAAGTTCACAAACTGTCTGTTGTAGTCCTAAAACCAATGAGGGACTCAGAGAATAAGAAAGGGTCTCTGAGGGCAGAGCTATGAACTGGTCATTATTAGTAGTCCAGAAAATTGCACAAATGTTTCTAAAAAGTTGCACATATTTTACACTAACCTCATGGACTCTTTCTTCTCCACAACATTCCTTCATCTTCTAATTCCTTATTTTTAAAACTGACGCTATTTCTTAATAGAGAAACATGAGTCTAACTGGGAAAACCCCCCAAGAGATTATTTCCTCCCCCAACCCCCTTGACACCTCCAAACTTCGCAGTTAATCAAAGAAAAGGCTGAAATGAAAAAAAAACATATGAAGGAGGAAAAGTAAGTGCTAGAGAAGTGAAACGCTTACCCTTGCTAAAAGGGAGCATTGGTATTTTTGTTTGGTGGAATGAGGGCTGACTGGAGAAGGATTGCAATCCTAATGAAACACAAGGTCTGGTCTTCCCTGGAGGGTAGATTTCCGAGGTGGGGAGGTGCTGTGAAAAGGAATAGTTCCCTGAACAAATACATTTATTGGGAAGGAGCACTGCCACTTGTCTACATCTACTTCAGTCTGGCTCTCTAAAGAAATTATTGTTTTGAGCTGACGGGCTTTATCTGCCATTGAAGGAAGGTGGATATAAATAAAGAAAAATGGTTAAAGAATTACCAAAAGTAAGGAGCAAGTAGTTCAGGTAAGTATTGTCAAAATAGAGACCCCTGTTTCTCACAGTGAAATTCTTTATTGTGTTACGTGACATCAAACCTTAAAAACACCATGCTGTGTTGGGAAGTAGACCACAGTAATAATATTTAGAATTTTAACTAAAAATAAAGGTTAATTCTGGTCATGAGAAAAGGCATCCATCGCAAACCTGCAGGTTTTCTTGATTACTTTTCCTCTAGGGGCAGTTGTTGTGGAATGATCCCAAGATGAAAGAAATCGTTTTCCCTCCCTTTACTAATAACAAACCCTTGCTCAGATCTTACAAGCCCTTCAGTTAATTATCTCTAAGAAAACCTCGATTAAGGCTTCTCTTTATTTTTCTTGACACTTTGGCTTAGTCAAAGAAGTGCGTGTTAGCTAAATAATACATAAATGAAACCTCCGTTATCAGGAACCAAAACCCTCAGATGATACTCGCACAATTCATTAAAATTTTCAGCCTTGGTTTCTTTGACTGAGAGATCAACAGCGCAACAAATTGCAGAACAAAAATAAATACATAAAAAAATCCCACTTATCTTAACTAGCCAATAATTATACACAAAAACCTTTCAAGTGTAATGAGAAATGAGATGAAGCAAGAAATACTTAGATCTGGATGGAGCTTAAATAAACAACAGCAAAAAAAAGAGCGATGGCCTATTAGAAGTCTTGCCTCATCCATCACAGCCTAATGACAACATTTAAATGACAGAACGAGGTGAATCCCAGCGCTGTAACAAGTTTTAGAAGCAGAAACAGAGCTGAGATTGCAAGATCAGGTTATTTCTGGAGCAGCACCCTGACAAGGAAACACTTTGAACTCAATTTATTTCTCACCTAGAACAGACTCTTAAAATGATACCGATTTCCTACGGCTCTCGGGTGTCTACAAGGATCCGTAGCCTCATTCTCAGAGCAATCCTAACTGCCCACAAACACACAGGCCATGGAAACCTGAATTACCTGGCGTCAGTGATCAAAACCGCCCTGTTAGCATTGGGTGGCAGGCCAGGAACGAGGGGTCTGAGGTTTCTTTACAGACCAATTAATGTTGTGGCATTGTAACAGCTCCGTCACAAGTCTCAGCGGGACACCGAGGAGGGAAAGGCGTTTTCCTTTTAAACCAGAACGGAATCTCATGCTGCAATACCCAGAAGCACCAAAGGGGCAGAGTGATGTGGCCGGGGTTAATGGTGACGCAGGTAACAGGTGATGAAGAATAGAGTCATCCTCTCATCAGGGACTCTGATCTGGCCTTGCTTTAATCTCAAGTTTAAAGGCTCTCACTTTAGGCTGCTCTTTCTGGTGCTTCCACACCCACTCGTTCTTCATTTGTATGAACCTAAAAGTCTGTTACAAGTGTCTGTGCCAGAGCAATTATGCTGGTCATTTACATAAAAAAAATAACAGGGAATATAAATGTAACATTATGAAATGGGGTTTAGCAGCAGAGAAGAAACCAACCTTTGACAGGATTATGTGCCACCTAACTTAAGACATCTGCTTTGTTCCAATGGTCTACTGAGGTTCTTTATCCAAGGAAAGGACAAAGACACCTGTAGACATCGGATTACCTGGTTCAGGATTTTATGCATTATATATTTGCATTATATGTACATCTATCACCGAATCACAGAATCATCTGGTTGGAAGAGACCTTTAAGATCATTGAGTCCAGCCATTCCCCCTGCACTGCCAGGGTCTCTAAACTATGTCCCTCAGCACCACACCCACATCATCTATATGTCTAAAGACAGACCAAACATATAATCAAGCTCTGATGCGGACCTTCTGAGAGGAAACCCACTCAAACCAAACTGATTATACATGTATATGCATATATATGACATTTGGGAATGGCCCAGCTGTGACATTGCAGTTGGTGAAGATACAACCAGCAACAGCACCAGCACTCTGCCAACAAATAAATAACCGCTATGTCGTATTCTGCCTCGCTGGCTGTCAGAGGCTGTATCGAACAAGAGGCAAAAGCAATCTAAAATTAAATGCCAAAGCAGCATCTCCTTGGATAAAGGTTGTCATGGAGGTGACCAAGCAAAAGAAATACCAGAAATTTTATTCAAGGAGGGTTTTGTGATTCAGGTCACGGCTGTTAGGAGGTATTCAGTTGCTCAGTGTAGATGTGTGAATTCAAAGGCAGGACCGTGCGCAGCAGGTCAGCTCTCACTAGTTGTATGTCCCTGTTATGGCAGCTTTGCCCCTTTTCAGGGCTTCTTTAGGAGCTTTCTCAGCTCCTATTTTACAGTGGTGCCCTGCAGGGCTGATGCCGACGGGGAGAAGGAAGTTTCCAGCCTTAGAATCTGTGCTGAGAGCCTTGAATGCTGCAAGCACCTACCTGTGAGAAGACCAGCTTGTTCTACTTTCACTTTCCTTCCCCCAGCTATTGCTAAAAGAGCCTCAAGTTTCTATACTAAAACTGGGGCAAACAGCCCCTGCATTTCTGTGGTGCTGAGCATCCCCAGGGCTGGCTCTCACCACCCTCCCGTAGGGTACTCAGGTGGGGAGGGCAGACATGGGCAGAGGCAGGTCCTAAACACTCTGTAAGGCTCCCTGGCACCCGGAAGAGAGTGAAAACATGGGCTCCGCTGTCAGGTGCTGTTTCATCATCCCTTAATTTCTGGCAAAACCTTTGACAATAACCTTTTACAAAGAGTTTTTCTTTGACTGTTGCTCTTCTCTAGGTGTGTAGTTGAATTCACAGCAGGGTCCTGACGTGGTGATTAGTCTGATTAAAAATTCTGGAGGCATTTCAGGTTCAGACTGCACAGTAGGAAGCATTTCTTTAACAGGAGGGTGGTCAAATGCTGGACCAGGCTTCCTGGAGGAGTGATCTATGCCCCAAGCCCATCAGTGTTTAAGAGGCATTTGGACAATGCCCTTAATAACATGCTTTAACTTGTGGTCAGCCCTGAAGTGGTCAGGCAGGTGGACGAGGTGATTGTTGTGGATCCCTTCCAACTGGAAATACTCTATTCTAGTCTGTTCTGTTCTGTTCTACTCTACATGGTGTATGTTTGTGGTGATGAAGTTGTCTGTACTGTGATCAGTCACAGATGGTCCTCAACTTCCAGAGATTTCATCTGTGTTAGTTTGTGAAACAACGCAAACATTGGAGGTTGGAACGAGGTAGGGATCAGTCCATCCTCCCAAGTAACAAGCGATATGTTGAGAGAAAAATGGCCTTAAGTTGTGCCAGGGGAGGTTTAGGCTGGGTATTAGGAACAATTTCTTCCCCACTGGGGTTGTGCAGGTGTGTCCCAGGCTGCTCAGGGCAGTGGTGGAGTCCCCATCCCTGGAGGGGTTTAACAGACATGTCGAGATGGTGCTGAGGAACAGGGGTCGGTGGGGACCTGGCAGTGCTGGGGGAATGGGGGGACTCGAGGAGCCTAAAGATCTTTTCCAATCAAAATTATTCCATGATTCTTTGATTCTGTGAAGACAAACGTGACGAGTTTGAATGCAAACAATTCTTCCCCTAGACGTAATATTAAGAGCCTGCAAAGAGACTTATTTATGTATGAAGATTGAGGAAGTAGGAGCAACCTGCAATCAACATTTACATTTGTTTTCATTTTAAACTCTGAAATTCAAGATGCTGCAGCTGAGGCTTATTTTGATTTATGATTTTTTGGAACATAAAGGTACGGCACAGTTTATAGTTAGAGCCCACTGAGAGAAAGTAGATTAAATGGTAAGTTTTGTTACTTTGTCCTAGTCAACCTGAGGAGACAGCACAAGAGAAAATTGATCAGCACTTGTGTACTGATCAAATAGCAGCAGTGCTGAAGTTAGCCACCCGTGAATTAACTGCCCAAACATATCAATACACCCCCAAAACAAACACCATGTTTCAGGTCCCAGGTTCCATCAAAACAGCAGAACAGATAGATAGAGGCACAAAGGTGATAATGAAAAACGATTTGTGAACAACGGCCTCGTGTTGTCTGAAATGCGTAACGCAGAAGGGCCAAAGCATTGCAAAATATTGTGGGACCTTTAAATACCTGAAGTCACATAAAACAGTTTTTAAAATGCTAGAATTTCCTAGCTTAAGTCAACAATGAAAAAAAGATTGTGTTCTCAGCATGAAATCAACCAAGGAGTGAGTAATCGAAAGCTGTACAATTATATTATAAAAAAGTTCTTGAGACTCTCAGTCATTTGCTGGTGGACAAATATTGATTTAGCCAGAAGATAAATACCCATCCATTCCAAGAGCTCTGGAGAGTTCATTCATGCTGGATATTAGCACATTGATCATGTCCTGAGATTTTCTGTCTGATTGCTACTTGCTGTGGGCATTGCTGAATTTTGAAGAAAGGAAATGCTTTTTCTATAGCAGTTCAATATTTTCTTGGATACCCACCCTGCAAATTTAAAATAACCTCCAGGGCACCTGGAAACAGGAGGCTGCAGGGCTGCATGTCTGAACAGTTATTTATGCGAACACGTGTGGTCATACGGGCACTCGTCTGCGTGTTAGTGTACTTAATTGTTTAGAATGGAATTGCCATAGAACTCTAACCCAGTGACTGAAAAAAAATCCAGCTTTTTGGATAAGAGCTGTTATGAAAACAAAACATGATGGATTTTCCTCTCAGTTCTTTTGCACATACAGAATTTCTCAAAAAGTGTTACAAAAACTAAGGGAATTGTGATTGGAAATATTTCAATAGCTGTTTAGTATGGAACAGCAATTTAACAATAGACACACATTGCTCTGAAAAATGTGGGTGGGTTTTAAACATTTGGAAATGAAAACAACTTTGAGATTCATAGCAAAAGTAAATTTTAAAATTTTTAATGATCACTGTCTTTTTATGATCCACAGTCAATGAATATTTTTTGTTGTCTCCAGTACCTCAGTTTCCCCCTTATCTAGCATACCTCCAGCTAAAAGTTAGAAGTGAGAATCTCAGAGCCATACTGAAGATAAACTTTCAATATACCCTGAAGAGAGGTTTTCAGTTATGTTTGCATCAATGGTTTATTTTCTTGACTGAGCGCTCTAGTCCTAGAAGTGCAATTAAAGAAGGGGATGTTTTAGATGAGGTGGATCATGTCTAACTCGGAAAAAGCAGGGGGAAAAAATCATGTGATACGATCTAACTGGCTTGAAAATTGCGCTGTTTTCTTACAGCAACGATTTTTATTAGTCATATCAACATGGTTATGCTTGTTGTTATTTTCATTTGATTTATGTTTTAGCTGCTGGTGGGGATCACTTCAGTTTATAACCATATAATAGGAGACATCCATTGCCTCCAAGCTAAACAGACAAGGAAAATGACAGAAGTAAATTTGATTACATGAATTTCACTGGTAGGAAGAAAAGGAATGTGGAGAAGAAGGGCCATTTATCAGAATCGTGGGGAATTTCTGCAGAAAGACTAAGAAAGGGACTCAGAATGCTGAAGTAACTTTGATTAGCTTTGGTCACAAGAGGAGACTCCCTTTCCAGGAGCGTCCCTTCAGTATTATGTGAATCCTCTGAGAAGGAGTACTCTGGGAAAGTTTTCAGTGTCTTGCAAGAATACACTTGGTGAGCTTTATAACAGCTACAATGCTCGGTATTTCTGGTGTAAAAATACGACATTTCCCAGGAGATTCAGATGAGAATAAAATAACAATTATGGTGCTGCATCCATAGTATTATTAGTTTGTAAAAACAGTAATAAAAGCTTTTATCAAAGAAACACAGAGATTTATTTATTTAATTTGACAGTACTTTTTTGCTAATAGCTATTCATAGACTCTACATACTTCCTCAGAGAGGATTATAAATCCTGAGAACAAAGAACAAACCTGTTCCTGGACTCAAATTCTTTAGGCAATCTTTCACTGACTTGTTTTTTTCTTGATATATTGACTTTCACAAGTAGTCATAATTTTCACTTTTGCAGCCGTATTAAACAGGTTTCCAATTAATTTCAAGAGCATCACATCTTCCGTAACACAACTACATCAGTAACATTTATATTATTAGGAAAATGAATGGATGATGTGTATAATAGTAACAGACCTTGGTCGTCTTTAGAGCAGCTGTCTAGGATGGTAGGCAATAATGGAAGGGTTTCTACTGGGAAGTACCTTTTTTAAGGGATTTTTTCTTTGCTGGCACGATTTTCCCTTCATGAGCCAGAACAGCATCAATTAGCAGTCAGCAGAAAAGATCTGAGGTCTAATTTAAGCTATAGATTGATGAAAAATGCTGAAACTATGAATGAATCTTTCCTTTCTGAGGGTTATGAAGCAAGTGTGTAATAATAACTATCGATACCAGCGCATTCCTAAAGCACCTCCCACTTCAACACCTCAAAGCGCTGTATAAACCATGATGTAGTTATATACTAGATGTCATAAAAGGAGTTAGGTGGGTTGAGCAGGGAGGTAAAGCGACTTCCCTGAGGTATGGACTCTTCTTCAAGACTCTAGTAGGAGATGCCAGGCCTAGGTTCAAGAATGCCTTACTATTTGGAAAAAAAAAAACCTACCACCCAAGACCAACCTCAAATACATACAAGTATTCTTGATTCAGTGTTCTGTCTTCTGATGAAGTGAAAAACTTGTTCATAACTTCCAGTTCTAAATCATGGACGGTATCAGCAGGACCCTGAGATGTTTGCCAGTATTCCATGATGCCCAGTACTTTGGGCAGAGTCCGGTGTGGAACAGTGAAAATTTTTTATCATAATTTCAGCTAATTATGATGTGAAACATAAGAAGCTTCACACACACCTTTTGTTCTATTTTTTAAGCTGACTGTATAATTTACATTTTAAGTGCTCATTAAGGTGAAAAATGTCAGTACTGTAGAAAGACCAAATAAATTACCTTCAGTCTTTTTTTCCCCCCTTTCTTGTTATTAATCTGGAGACCACAAAAAAAGGAGTATTCTCAATTAATATGGGAATGAATTTATAATATGTCAAGTCACATGCTGGTCGAACACCATTGCAGTTCATTTTAATTAGGCCTTTTTCACTGCCTGCAGACAAGAGCGTCTCTAGCAGACTTTAAAATACCATCGCCACTGTGCTATTGTTACTGGTGTTTAAAATCAATTATGTTTTATGGATTGTTATTGCTCATAATTTTATTGCTTGTACTGGAAGACCGTAAGGTTCACTGTCACCCCGGTACTTTGCAGAAGCGTGTTCAGTGTGTCCAGCTCTTCATCCAGCTTCATGAAGAACATTCCTGGTTCCCGAAAGCCCTCTTAGGATGCTTAGAGGAATCTCCATTCACTAGGGTTGGTTAGAAATCCACATCTTGATTCCCTAAAGGAAGTTTTAGAAACTTTAATCAAGATGTGAAACTAAGAGTGTTCTAGGCTGGAGGCTGGGAAACCTTCTCCTCGCTTGCTTCAAATTCATATTTATTTTTTCCTATAGAAAACCAACAACAACAGCAACAACAAGAAAAACACAAACAACAGCAAAGGAAAACCCCTCCAAAGGGCCACTTTCAGCAGTAGGCACTGACTAAGCCAACAAAAAACCATTCTATTTAGGCCAGCGGTATCAAGGACAGAAATCAGGCTTAATTCAGCTTTTTTCTCTACCATTTATTCTCACTGGCCCCCGCTATACACACCGTTGTATAACACCATTTATAAAATTCATGTTTGAATACGACATTATAAAATTACTCAGTAGACTCGTACCTGGTTTCTTGCTGTGACACTTTTACCTTTTTCCTGTACTCTGAAACTGTGGAGTCCAGTTGTTCGGAATGAATGTAGATTCTCACCCAGCTGAGTGTATTTTCTACAAGTGAGGTTTTTTTAATAATAAAATGGGATTTTATAGGAACGTGGGGATAATTATTTTAGAGAGTTTATGGAGAGGAAACTGATCAAGAATTAATTTCCGTGAACCTTAACTCTTACTCAGAATTTTTTCTTCATCTTCACAAAACCTCTTCTACTATTTCTAATGGGTATAACAAGAACCTTCTTCCATGATAGACTAGGAAAGAGCTGTCATTATCACGGGTAATATAAAGTCCCGTAATTATGGCTTTGGACTGGGAAGTGTGGCAATTGTTTTGGGTCCTGTTCCTGACTGAGCTGGTGGTTCCTTCTGATCCTGAGCCAATTGCTTTTATAACAGATGAATGTATGACGATGCAGCAATAACAAGTGGCAATAAGTGGAAGGTTACTATTTATCAGGCATGGAAAAAAAAAGTTCTGTATGAAATCCAAATAAGGATTTTTCTGAAATATTTCTGTGAATCACTTTTTATTAAAATTAAAGGATTAAAAAAAAAATTAACCATCTCTATTTATTCATTCAAATGACAAAAACAAGAAGATAGAGTGAACATAACATAGTAAACCATCGTGACACTTCCAAGTGAACTTTGCTGTTTTACAGCTAAGGATTATCTAATTTTTTTTTTTAATCTTTTCCATCAGTGACCAAATCTCAATCCAAGTTCTGCTGTGTTTGTGTGAAGTTAACACTAACAATAATTGTTCTTGTCATGTCATTTGATATGAGAGTCTGTTGCACCCTAAATAATGAAAATAGCACAGGGTTTGACTTCAGGTTAAAATGCTGTTGGGAAGAGGGATGATGTGATCATTTGTCTATCACTGTTCGCACCATTATCATTACATGGACATTTTAGGCAAAACAGAGCGAGAGCAATTAACATTCATATCTGTGGTAAGACAAGCTGCGTCTATGTGTTATTTAAGCTCTAAGACATCCCAGGAGGTAGTGATAAAGCCTAATATTATAATAATCATCAGCTCTGAAGTTTTCTCCTTATTACTGAACCAGCTTATAAGTGGTGATAGATCTGGCAGGGGTGAGAACACCACACCTTGTGTCCTTACAACACAGCTATATGAAGAACTGTGGAGCTCTGCTCCGAATAACACAAAGCCTTCAAGAAGAAGCCTCCTGGCTGTGGTGCAGTCAGATCAGGCAAGCCTCATCAGGTGACAAATGACCTGAGGAAGAAGGATGAAGTACATTGAGCATCATCACGCGGGTTCTTCACACAATTGTTCTTGTCTCTTAATGGATAGACCAGTCCTCAGAATGAACAACTTCTCCAAAAAAGTTAACTTGCAAGCACTGGAAATCCTATCAGAGATACATTTACACCGGTTTAAACTAGGCAAGTCTACTGGAAATCTTTCACAATCAGATATTTCCCTGACATACCTTTGAGAAATCCCCTGAGATGAAATACATTACACGAATTTACCTGTGGCAAGAAATTTAATGTACTCCTCATCTTTCTATGTCCTGTAAACTTCCAAGGCATGAAAATCTCTCTTGACGGAGAATTGATTTTAATGGATCAAAATAAGGATGGATGAGTGATTTTTACTTCTCTCACCTCATTTTTTTCCCACTGAGTGCTGAGTTATCATAGACGAAGTCTGTGACAGCTAATCCAGGGAAAACCTCTGGTCTGAGGAAGGACAGCTAGAAGTAGAAACAACCAGTCGTTAAGGAGATGCAATCACATCCCTGAGGTGCACAATATATATTTCAGGTGCCTGGTTTTTCCACCTATTTAAGTGAAAGATCTCTAGAGAAACTCAGGCAAAACAAAACTTCATGAAGGTGCTTTCAAAATTTATCTTATTCACCCAGTCACTTGTCAGGTCACAGTCTACTGCAATTTCTCCTCTTCTGTTCAGTCTCTTGGGTTTTTTTTCTGCACTACACTATGTGAATAGTCTATCTTCAATCCAAACAAACCATTGTTGTCCATGAACTAACTCTCCTTAGCACTATCCTGAAAATTCCAGTGGCTATTCTATGCTCTAGGTCTCAAAGCTACCATCATCAGGGGTTAGCAGAGACCTACGGTGCAACCACCCATTCACCTTTCAGTGAGTGGACACTCAGAACAGCACATGGACCTTCCTAGAAAAGGGACACACCTCTCTAGGCAAACCCGATCATCAGTCGTAGCCCTGGAAACATCAATACACTATATGGCACAGCTTGCAAACCACCAGTTAGCCATATTCTAGAGGAATTGCTAAAAAAGAATAAAGCTGATGGATATCCAAACCAGTTTATGTCCAGAAGCAGCAGATCGTTATATCTTTTGCAAAGCCCCTGTTTTCCTCAAAGGAGGTTTGTAGAGACTTGTTTGTCAAGTTCGTTCCTAAGAAATAGATATCTGCTACTCACTTAGCTAGCGAAGGAAACTCATTTATGTTTATGGATCTTCCATCTCCAAGACAGAACTCTTTCTATAGGCAAACTCGTCGATTTAGACTGAATTCAGATACACACCGACACAGACAAGCCCTGAACCAACAAACAAACCAATAAAAGAGACTGTGTAGCTGATGTAGCCACTGGCAGGACACAGCTGGAGTTTATTATTCGTGAATTCACAAAGCAACCTTGCCCTCAAAGCTTCCTCTTTTGATGTACTGCTTTCGTGCTTCATAGTGCCAGCATTGATTGAAGCTGATTGACTTCACTCCTGCTGTAGGATACAAAATATTAAAAAAAAAAAAAAAGGAAAATCTGCTTCTGAAGAGACTCGGGCTGTGGCTGAGGATAGAGGGCAGGAGCGGCAGCAGGCGCAGTGGTTAGTAAATGATGGATTCTGGAGCAGACCAGTGTATTTGTGCAATCCTCCCGTCCTGCAGAGTGCCCATGGGATATACCATCCATAAACCTCATGAGAAGCAAAGCAGAAAGCAAATAAACTTTAAGATGTTGATGATCTTAGAGGTCTCTTCCAACCAGATGATTCTGTGGTTCTGTATCTGCACAAAGGAAAGTGCCTTTACGATTTCCAAAAAGCAGGTGTGTTTGAACAGATGCTGCAGTAAGAGATGTCTGGGACAACGAAAGGCTTTGAAGGCACATAGGTTGTAAGTAGGCTCCCTCTCTGGTTCAAGGAAGGTGGATGACAGGCTAGCTTTGAAAAGGCTATTAAATCATATATGATGTAAAGTGGACACAGAGTCTAGCAGGAGCTGCAAAAAAATGCACCCTGCCTTTCTAAGACAGTATTCAGATTGATACCTCCAGCTAAGCACAGCCGTTCGGGTGGAACACGGGAGCTGAAAGCCCCCAGACTCAGTGATGGTCATTTGAAAATAGGATGTGAAGGGAGCACAGGAAACAAACCCGATCTTCAGCTGCTTACCCAAGTCACTACTATCTTCAGAAGAACTGGAAAGTCTGCAGCGACTGTTTCTGGAGAGAACTCTCGTCCTCAGTAAGTGCAGCTCTGTAATGTTCCCCTAAGGGACAGAGTGAAAAGAAGCAAGTGACAGTAACCTGAACTGATGATGGAGGGGATGACTTCCAAATGTGCATTTAGAACAAGTTTAGCTGCACAATGTTGTTTCTTTTGTTTCAATATGGTTTTTCTCCTTTCTTTCGGTACTACAGCCCACCCTGGTCTGGATGTCATGAAATTTTCTGTGTATAGACTTACATTGTGTAAGGTGTGGGAATGAAGGAGGGAAAGTTATCTGCTAGGGAATTTGAAGGGGGAAAGGTGTGGACAAGCGTAAAAGGAAAGAAATACAATTGTCTTGGAAAACCTGGGAGCGAAGCCAGTGTGATTATATAAGCCTCCTCGGGGCCTTAAACGAAACGAAAAATTAAAAAACCACCAAAAAATCCCCCAATGCCCAAATAAACAAGCAAATTAAAAAACCCCACCCAAACCAAAAAAAGCCCCCACCAAATCCCCCAAAACCCCACAATAATTTTAGGTCTCTGTTTAGCAAAGATTCAGGTCCCCAAAAAAATGAGGAAGGTGAAAGAACAGAGCCAGGCTGGACAGTTGGGTGGGGCATATTAGCAGCTCAAGGCTTCGAGAGGAAAATCACCTATGTGGAAAGGTACAAAATGCTGATGGGAAAAGTCAGGGAGGCTCGATGGAAGCCGAGAAACCCTGCGTGTCCTCCTGCTTGCAGAGTTTCTGCCTAGCCAGATAACAGCACCTGAACAAACCGATGTAGAAAACTAGAGCAAGAACTTTGTAGAACTTTCTCAGAAAGGTTCTTTCATATCCAGTTGCTAGACAACTTAATAGACACAGAAGATTTGCATTTCTTTTCACTCTTGGGTCCTTACATCCACCCCAAAAGTTATTTTTAATGATACTGGGCTTTTAAGATTCATCTAGGCATAGCATCGCTTTTTTCTGCTTTGCATAGTGAACAGTGGCTTTTCATTAAAAAGAAAGCCAATGAAAACCAAAAAATGTTGAATTTTTTTGTTTGTTTGAAACATAAAACCAGCCTGACTTTGAATTTAGAGAAACAGTGTTTCATGCATCTCTGACTTCCCTGGGTATTTTTGTGGTGGTTTTTTTTTTATTTATTTCTTGTCTTATCACTAATAAAAACCAAATTCTGATTGGACAAAACTTTTCCACTGATTTGTTTAGCCAAAGTCACCTGACCATGAAACAAATGTGGTTGGCAAAGGGGAGAATGTCAGTAGCAGAACTACCCAGGAAGGGAGCTCAAGTTGGTGCCCAAAACCCAAGAAACCTCTCCTTGTCTACAGTGAGTGAACACCTCCCCGGCTTTGGCAGCCGTTGCTATCTGGCACCTCTGCCTAGAAGCAGAAGACAGAGCAGAGGTGTTTATCCCGTGACAGTGTTTGCATTTGAGATTCTGATCAAAGCTGCAGCAGGACACGTTTAGCTGGATTTAGAGACATTCAGTAGATAGAAAAAAGTTATAATAACTAAAATGCAGAGATATTTTTCCTTGAGTAAGTGAAATAAAAGTTCAGATGACACCATTGCATAAATAAATCTCAACAAAGTAGGTATTTTGCAGCCTCCTAGACCTGCTTCTTCATCATTTCCTTAACTTCCTGACCCTCTTAGGGTGTGAAAACGGTGGATTGGGGTGATGAAATCCCACAGCAGTCTTGCAGCTTGGGCTCAATTTTTGTCTTTAGATCACAGCCCAGAAAAAGTAGAGTATGGTTTAGCAGGCAGGATAGGGGATGTGGGGTCATGTGCAGGAAGACTGTCTGTATCTTTTGGGGTAATGATCCGTGTGGGGTCAGCTTGCAGTGTGGTGGGCTCTGAAGAGCGTTCTACCACGCTCTGTCTTGGTAATGGCTTATCATAATTGGAAAAGCAGATTAAAGCCCAAGAGAGAGAGGTCAGTCTTTCTAGCCCTCCTAAAATGCAACTGCAGTTGAAAAAAAGCCAGACAACCTTTCTCTAGCCTCTGGAAAATAAAAAGAAAATCCTCATAAAGAAAGACATCTACAGGCATCATGCGTCCGTTGATATTACATGGAGCAAAGGAGACCCTTAAATGGGACAACACTGAATAACCATCAGTGCTCCTACTTGGGCTGAGTTCATTAGTGTGTCACAGAGACTCAGCAGCTCTGCAGCACATGACCACAGTCCTACTGCAGATGCCAGTAGGATGAGGTAGGCAAGCATGGCAATGCAGCGATCAGCAAGGCGGTCACTTTGGAAGCTTTGCAAAACAAGACTGTAACCGTGCTCTGCCGTTCCACTGCTTGATGTCCCATAGAGGAAAAACGCTAAGGTGCAAAAGGCGTCTAAGAGCCAACGAAAGCACAGAAGTGAAGTTTCATTTATACTATGATGAGTATCTTGATGCAAAATTCAAACAGTGCAAGATGGTTGTGACGGACAACAGAGAACAGGAATTCCCTTTGGGAGCAGTGGTTTACACCATCCTGTCAGCACGACCTCTCTGCTTCAGCATTTCTGTGCTGGAACTCTGCTCGAGTGAGGCAAGCTCGGTCAAGGGAACCTCAGCAGCTGCCTTCTGGGAAACAAGGGCTGGTGCTTAACATTTCTGAGTAACCGGGAGTGTGCCCAGGGGTTACTTCCTTTCCTTTGGAGCTGGTTCCAAGCCGGCATCTGAACATGGTGGAGCCACAAGCCTGTCACAAAACAACGTCTTAAGGACTATTTTCCCCCACTTTATGGCTGATAATAATGGACTGATAGTCTAGCAGTAAACTGTACCTGATGAGCTGGATGAAAGCCAGAAGAGGAAGCGCAAAAACTGTGAAGACATAAATCTGAAGTCATCTATTTTGCAGTAACTTCTTAAATTGTTTCTGTCATTGAATAGTTACACTTAAAAAGCTATCATACATCTTGAGCTTCAGTAATTAACTTCTTTCTTCCTTTTTTATGATTCCAGGAAAAGATGATTTAAGAGGTTTTGTCTCCTGGAGGCTCTGGCTGACAACATTCACACCTGAGGAACAGGGCGATACATTAGTATGACCACCCTGGTTTACACGCCTTGTGCTCCAATGTGCTGCAGACCTTGCTAGGGTTGATGTCCCTCAGGAGAAGCTGCACTAGCCCAGCTGAGCTGCCTGGTCTCTACACCAGGTCAACAAGGGCGGTTACATGATTTACTAACAGGCACTGTGTAGTTATGTGAGGCCAGAACATCACACAACTTTAATACACAGAGCGTTGGACGTTCTGCAGCTCAAATAATTGCAGCTGAACTATTTCTTTATTTATTTATGCGACACAAGATTTGCAAATATTGAAGTAGTGTCCTGCTCTCCGCCTAGAATTGAGTCGGGAAGGGAAGGCAGAAAAACACAGGGCAGTTGGGAGCTAGGACAGGATTTTAAACAGGGATTGAGCACTGCAGAACTCTGAACAGGACCCAGAAGAGTCGTTACGAGATGGCAAAGGAGAACACAGCTCTATCAAGGTGAGCACTTTGAGCTAGAGACCTTCATCCCTACCACAAATGTCTTCCGCTGCCTTTTACTTCATAAACCCTTCCAACAGACTCTCTAATTAGACACCACGGGTTTCTGTGGTTCTACCAGAATGGCTAAAGGTGAACCACTGCTCCTGCAGGGATGAGCGGAGCCACAAGCCTATCACAAAACAATGTCTTGAGGAGTATTTCTCCCCAGCTTATGGCTGATAATAATGGAATTAATGGGAATTTTTGAAAGACCATTTGACTTAGGTTTAATTAAGAAGCCCATGAACCACAGCAGGGTAAGAGTGTAGTGCATGGTGTGAAATATAATTGTTAATGTAAAGGTTAATGAATTAATTAGCCACATTTAAATGTTTAATTCAAGTAAATGTTCATCCATTATCTGCAATGGAATCCATTGTCTTTCCTTTATTTACACAGTCGAGGGGTTTCTATCCCCATTATTCTCCACAGGTATGAAATTCAACTTCTGACAAGCTGTTTTTAGTTAAAAAATGGGGGGGGGGGGGGGGTGGGGGGAGTGGGGGGATGAAATTATGGCCTTGATTCTAAATCTAACTTTTTATTTCCAACTTTAACATAATGGGCTTTAGTAAAGTTTAAGATGCATCCCAGAGCAAGCCATAATAATTAATCTGCATGGCTGGATTTAGCACAGATCAGGTACATCTTGGAGAATTGCACTTCTCCTTGCTTCTAGGCAGCAGTAGCAAGAGTACTACTGGCTACATACTGCCTCTGTTATCCCGAGTAGTGAGCAAATACGTCCCTTTTGGTCATGTCACCGGTTTGGCCGAGGTAAAACACCAAGATCTGGCAACGATAATACCTTCCCTATCCCACCAGAGATAGGGGAAGGGAGAAAAAAAGAATTAGTGAGACCTCGAATATACTTCTTGGAAAAAAACAAGCAAACTTTAATAACACTACAAACCGGTATATATATATATAAATACAAAGGCAAACCAGTAGGATATTGGGGTTTTTAGGAAATGGGAAGGCAAGGGTTAACACCGCGGCAGGGCAAAGATGGTGACGGCCACGTGGTGCAGGGAAAGGGAACCGCGGCAAGGACAAAGCACTGAGGCGCCATGTGGGGAGACCCGAAA
>NW_010398809.1:16794-41265 GCF_000710305.1 Buceros rhinoceros silvestris
GCATCAGCAAAGGCAAACCCGGCGGTGAAAAGCGTAGCAGGCAGGCTCAGCTCCTCGGGCGTGTGCAGGGGGTCCGGTCCTGCACGGTGCGCATGGCTCGGCAGGGAGGAAAGGCTCCAGCGAGTGGCGGCGAGGGGCAGGGTTTCCCAGCTTCACGGCAGCGGCACGGCTCCTCGCAGCGAACAGCAGCTGTCCCCCACGCGGCGACAGCGAAACACAGCAGGGGCAGGCAGCGAGTGAGCAGGCAGAGCCGAAAGCAGGCAGGTCCGTCAGAGATGTTCCCCTCGGCCCGTCCGGAGCGGAAGAGCCGGGGTCTGGTGGCCAGCTGCTTCTTAAAGGGCCAGCACCCGGAAACGAAAAGAAGCCCACCAGAACTTTTTAACCAATTGATGTTGTGTTTATATGTACATGGCAGGGAATATCTGATTGGTCACTTTACAACAAAGCTTCCAAAATGGGAAATTTTGGCTAACCCAGGACAGGTCAGAGAAAAAGTGATGAGAAGAAAAAATAAAGATCTTCAGATTTCTCAGATGAGAACACAAATATATCAGTGTGACTTCTGAGTTTGCAGAACCATTCAGAAGATTTTTTTTTTCTTTATACGCAATGTGTAACTGGGGAGTGGGGAGGCTGTGGATAAGGTAAATCTTAATTTTTATGTAGAAGAGTCATGATCCATGATCATTATTAACAGTTTGCGATCCAGCCCAGGACATGAATATACTGCTTTGACAAGAGAGCTTATTGATTGCCTTATCAGTGTTAGGAACTTGTTGTTTACAAAGAATGGATAGGTCTGACTGAAGTGTTGTGATTTCCTCACAACAAAGTGGGAGAAATGTGGTATTACAGGAGCTGTAATAAAAAAGAAGTTGTTATGCTCTGTTCAGAATAATTTTGTCATTTTTGTTTCTCAATTAAAAATCAAAACAATTTCTTTGTATTTAAATCTGCTTATTTACAGGAAGAGTTGAACATTTTGGGACATTGGGTAGATTAAGACGTGTTTCTGCACATGCAATTTACCCAGTGATGTAATGTAATCTGCCCTTAATTAGGATTCTATCAGAAAGGTTTGTGTTAAGGATGGATTTAGTTACTGTTTTAATCCAATATTTTGGACTCCACTATTATTGTGGAGGTAAGACCTGCTGTCGATCACACTAGCCACGTCATCCTCATTCTGTTTTGCCATCATCTTTTGCAGATCTCTTTCTACCCTTTGATCACCGCCGGTACCTGTGTGATGGTACCTCTGATCTGTCCTTGTCCGTGTGTGCTTGTTCCACCATCTTTCATTTACATAGCGCTGCTTTTCACCTCAGGCAAGCGATGTGATTTAGGTTACTCTCTGAACACCAAAATCCTCTCGCTGTTCAGGGGAAACAAGCGCCTGACACCTTCTCAACACCGCACTCCTGCTTTCCTCGGTTCAAAGGGGAGTCAAGCTCTGTGTCTGGGAGTGCTGCTTCAGCTTGGAAACGGGTCTTTAAACAGACCACAGGCCTTTGAGCCTCCGTCTGCTACTTTTGATTTTCCTCTAGAGCAAGCCAGCATCAAAGACACTGATAAATAGCGACAGGCAACATAACGTGAGTCTTTCATAACACCGGTGCATAAAAGTGTCACGCCGCCGCCAAGATACTCTATCTTTTGGACAACGAATGTGGATGTTTGAGACCGATGCTTTCCAAAGGGAAAGGTCTCTTTCTCTTTCACCCTTTCCTCTCCTCCACCCTCCTGCCAGCAGCCCAAGTCCGCAGTGACTCAGTCTTGCTGGAGAGCCAGGGCTTCCCTTGGGAAACATCTCGCTATTTGCCAATTCTCTCTGCAATAATTGATTTGATCAAGGCAAAATGCAAAGCTTGCACCTTCCACCAGCCTGCTTCCCAAGCTGTAGCGGGGTGAGGCCAGAACTCTGCTAGACCTTTATCTTCTGAAAATTGGGTGAAATTCAGTTAGGCCTAAACTAGGTTAAAAATCATTAGAGCAGTCAGACATACTATCACAGAATTTTCATTTCCTTAGTAGATGAAAAATTATCTGTGATAGCGGCAGCCCTTTTTTTTAAGCAAGTTCATACCCATTAATTGATGATACCAGATATCTGACGTGAATTGTGAGCGACAAGCTTTGAATTACTAATGTTCAGGCACAGACTATCCAATCTAAACAGGACTGCTAATGTGCCATTCCCAAAGGATTAACGCGCTAGAGCTCAATATATTGTTTTCAGAGGACTATATTAACGGAGAGAAGTGTGTGTATTAATGAAAGCTCACTTGAAATATATTTCTTTTTAAATTACTAAGCATGTTTTATTTGAGCAGATTGCTCAGATATCTGAAAATGGACAGGGAAGCAGCTAAATATTCAGGATTCATTTCCTTGGTATTATATAAAAAAAAATTGCGCTCTTCTTACAGATAACTTGCTATAAAGTTTAACTATATGCAGATTTCCTGTGCACAGGTTTTAGTTATGGAAGAAGGAGGTGTCATACAGCACAAGGGGTGGAGGAATGAAAATGTATCAGAAGTACGAAGAACACAATTAAAATTAATAATATTTCAGTGGTTGATTATCTCCAAAAGGTGGAATCAAGCTGGTGATTTTTAGCCTGATTTTCTAAGAAAACTGGATGTTTATATGTATTCACTTGTCTCAGTTCCCTAAAACTCTTAACCTTACTGGGAGTTTTCACTCAAATTTGGCAGAAGGGAACGACCTCAGAGTCATTTTAAATTAATAAAAAGGTTTTAAAAATATATATAAATGAATAGAAGAAAAAATATTGTTCTCATTTACAGAAACACCACTTGGTAGTCTCAGTCCATGAGAGACAGCACATGATCTGCACAGAGCCAGGGGAAGCCATTAATTTTCTTGGCTCTGTGGCTGAGGAAGTACCTGCCTTTCCATTTTGGGCCCTGAATCTTTAGTAACCTGAAGGAAGCAGAACTGTGTCTATATCCAGAGTTAATGATGTCATAATCTCTTCTAAAATAAGCTCTTAGACATTGTACATCCTTTTGTGCGGAGCTCTGTGCAGCATCGGAAAAATAAAAAATGAAGCTGGGTTGTAGACGGAAGAATTGTTTTGGAAGTGGAAGGGCTCTGTTGTGATTTTAATGACAGCGCTGAGCGTCTGCCCACGTTGTGTGGGGTGGCAGGAGCAGCACCACCAGTCCTGAACGAGGTTGCCATGTCTGGGCAGAGCTGGCAGTTGACTAAACCTTTTCCTGTTAGTTCCTACGCAGACACCGAGAGATGAGGAATGGCAACAATAATCACATGAGGTAGTGACTCGTTTGCAACACATCACAAGTCACATTTTGCCAAAACACTTTCATACCACCCACCATCTCTTCCTGCCAATTTTGGTTGCTCCCTGTGACAGTTAAATTTACCATTTGATTAATGGCTTCATCCCAGTTCTTGGAGTATGTTTTATATTACCAGTTCCAGAAGAGAAAGGCAGGTCATTAGACAAATTCAGCGAAGTAGCTCAAAAAGCCTTTTTAAAGTTGTTAATGCAGTAAGGAAGTAGCATGAAGAAACATGACGAATGAGTGGCCTCTAAAAATAGCCCCTTCAAACTGAAGGGTTGGGTTTCTTCCTGTGTTTTTCCTCCTCACTGGAGCAAGGCAGCCAGGTCTTTGCTAAATGCACAAAGGAGCATGAGGAGCATGTTAAATGTTAATCTGGTCTAAATTATGAAGCAGGTCTTAAAAGTGAAACTTGGTGTTCACCTGCGGGTTACTGGTCATAAAGCACAGCAAAATCCGTTCAAGCAACTTGCCTTAATTATAACTCACAAACGTTATTCTTCGTGCCAAGTTGATAATTGAGACGGTTATTTTCCATGGCGCACAACAGCAGCTGTGGGCTATAACGCAGACAAGTCATTGCACTGCTCGTTATTTTTCAGTAATTGACTAATTTTATCCTCCACACCTGTCTTATATAAAGCCTGGTGGTATCACAACAGCCTAAGGAAGTGGGCACATGTTCCCTCTGCCAATCCTGTCGCTCTCTCCTTAAGGACTTTTGCAAAAACCTCTCAGAAAGCCCTATTTTAACCTTTTGTTCGAGATACGAGTTAGTGTAAGCCACATTCACGCTTATACGACTTTGATGTTCTAACTCTTGGACATGGACTTGAAGTCGTCAGGAATTCTGTGTTTGACACTACTAGAATTTTTTATATGACTTGTCAATTAAGTGGGACAATTTGAAATATGGACAAGCATTTGGCGGTAATACGTATTGCTTGTGAGGCTGCCTTGATATGTAGCTTGCTTTCATGCACCCATTAAAGACACAGCTCCACAGCCTTACCAAGGAAGTATTCAGAGCAGCTGGAAATATAAAGACGGGAGATTTATCGGTCGTGCTTCAAACTATGAATACAAGATCAAAACCTCTAGTCTTGTGAGAAATGACTTTTCTAGATCCTCTTTAAAAAGCAATAACTAGTCAAAAAAGGTAACACAGTGTTGCTGCGTTTGGTGTACCTGCCCTTGCTTTGGAGCGCTCAGGCTAAAGCCGATTTCAGATTTCTTCTGGAGGTGCTTCTCTCTGGGTTGGTAATAACTGCAGAAGCATCCCGTTTTTTATCTGAACTGCCTGAAGCGATGTGGGATGAATGTGGGCCTTGGGATTTCTTGGAAGAAACACCCAATTCTCACAGCTGACATCTGACATTTCCAGCATAATAACAGAACAAGGTTGGAAGGCACCTCTGAAGATCACCTAGTCTACTTCTGCTCAGACACAGACAGTTAGAGCAAGTTGCTCGGGACTATGTTCAGTTGGGTATCCCCAAGGGTAGTGACTCCATGACCCCTCTGGCCAAGCTGCTCCAGCATTTGTCCACCCTCACAGTAATGAATTTACGTTTGAGTGGAATTCCCCGTGTTTCAGTTTGTGCATTTCATGCTTTAGTCCAGACCCTACCGCAAGTCAAACTCCTTGGCTAAAACAACAAATAAGAAGCCCTGACATATTCAGAAGAAGGTCACAACTAAAGAGAACTGTCTAGTTCGTAATTATTTTACAGAGAATGGCAAACATATCTATCTGATCTGGCTTACAGAATATTATGACATAATATAACTCCATGGAGTCTGGCTTATGTCTAATAGCATAGTCCCAGTTCACTCTGAAATTTCAGCTGCAGTCAGGACTATTGTGGATACCTTTTATCAGGGACAGCACACACCAGAAAAAAAAAAAACAAAACAACCCTCTTCCAGAAATGGTTCCTACTGGTTATCTCAGAATGTCAAATAAAATATTAAAAAGGAACAAGGCTCTGCTCGGGAGCTCCTTCACTTGAGGGTGTTCCACACCCTTTCTTCAAACTCGGAATGTCTTATTTCCTTCAAATTATCTTTCACATCCTCCCTTAATTGAAAAATCCTAAACCCTAAGGGGGCCCCATAGTATGTTCTCTTTTTCCTCTACTCACAGGTTCATGAGCTTTCCTCAGCTTCTTTGAGTCTTTACACGTTGCTGCATCCTGCAGCTTAATGTAAAAGATATTAGATGCTTCCGAACTAAATTTAATTCCTCCTCTCCCCCCCAATCTCTATTACTGGGAATGATCCTGTTACCTGACTTCAAAAGGGCAAGAAAGTTCTAATTAGCAAAATTGTCTAATATTTTCACTGGCACTTGGTAAATTAACAAACAATTGGATAAATGTCTGTAGCAGTCTATACTCTGTATATTTTTATTTGTTATCAGTCCCTTTGACAGGACGTGTGTGACTCAGCTAAACAGATCAGTGACAGATTAAAGTCTTTCTGAGACTGTGCCCATGCAAAGCCCTTTTCAGACCTTCTAATCTGCTTAACAGCTTCTGTCTTCAAGTGACAACTTCACGGTCTCTGACTTTGAACCCAGGTTCTTTAGTTAAGGAATACAAGGGCTGATGTTCATGCACAGTGAATGTGAAAAGTATTTTACATATTTTTTTCTATTTCTGCAATTTGAACCTTTTGGTGTGGATCCCTTGTGATCTTAATGCCACTTCATTTTACTACTGTTGTGTTCACAAAAATCCAGAATTTACAGTTCAGAATCTTTCGGCGGGGTTTCAGTATGGTTATATCCAGTGACCATTGCTGCGGACAAGGCGGAGGGCAGTGGTCCCAAGCGTGGCTACAACTCTTTCATGGGTCTTGGAGACTACATGTCACTATGAAAATACCTTCTATATCCTAGTGTAGGTTTAGTGGCATCTAGACCCTGCACTGATACTGAAAAATGTTACAGAACGTCATGTAAGTATGTGCTCCTCAACGTTGCCTTCTCCCATAGCGTTGAACAGCTACACATTGCCATCTCCTCCACCACGTGTGACTGTCGGTGATAACAATGGGCTCAAGGAGCTGCATTATCGAGTGTCACGCATTTCCATGAGCAAATTGCTGACTCTTTCCTGAAGAAAACAAACCGTATTTTCTCTGCTGGTAAGCTTTGGAAAATTCTTGTCTGCAGCTCATGAGAAGCATCTTTGGATCAATATTATCTGGGGAGATCAGAGCAGCAACACCAGATCTGCAAATCCGTTCGCCTAGTTATTGTATGTACCTGGGGAGGCTGGAGCATCAGGCTCAAGGGGATCTCATCCAATTCAACAAAGTCCCACAGCTGGGACGGACCAGCCTCCTGCAAGGGTGTGGGCTGGGCCTGCCCAGCCAGGGAGAAACCCACATGGTCCAGCGCTATGGTACAGGTAGGGCACTGCCACATCAGGAACCAATAGAGGAGCACTACAAGTATACATGAGCTTCCCAAATTTCCATGCAGATGTAGCCCAGGCTTTGACACTTTCTCTGAGCTATGTCACTTTTGTTCCTCAGACACTTTGCTCCATGGCTCTGGAGAAGAAGGTTGTGCTTTCTGGTGAAAAGCTGATCTGCTGAGAGCAGACACTTCCTCTGATTGCAAAAGAGCACATAGCCAGGGATGAGCCAGCAGGGCCAGCACCATCTACTGCCCGTTCCTCAGCTCACTTAGTGGGCCCACAGCTGACAGCCTGTCACCGGCATGTCCCAGAATAGGTCAGTGCTGAGGGGGAAGTCATGATATTCCACTTCATCATGCATTTCCTCACCTTCATGTTCAGAGATGCAAAGATGTATGAGGAGCTGGAGAATGACCTCTGGATGTCACTCTGATTAATTGGTGAAGTTTGCTTTCTCCACTGGATACCAAGTGGCCTGTCAGATTAATTATCGCTCCCTCAGAAGGCTATTTCTCTTTCCGCGCCTCCTCCTAGAGAGTCCCTACAATGTGCCTCACACAGCATGGGACGTTTCCAATGAAGAGGTTGGGGGATCGTGGGAGCTGCTTCTAAACATCCTCTCTCTTTTGCACGGGATGAAAAAACTAGTTGTTTATTAGCCACCCTCACGTACTTCTAAATCACGTTAGAAGGCAGATTTTCCAAATGATGTGACAGGAAACCACCACTGTCAGAATGATGGAGCAGGCAGTAACAGTGTCAATATTTCAATAAGCAATTCTGCTTCTGAATATACAATTCCATCCAGGCATTATCTGGATCTCGCAGAATGTTTGAAATCTTGCCTTCTGCAGAAGGAACCAAATCTTCTCTTCCAGGTTTTATTCCATTCTATTTCCATGCAAGCCTGGATCCCATCGACAACCTAACCATGAGATCCAGAAGTAATTTCAGGCTCTCTGATTGCCTTTCTGAGTCAGCACAGTGGTGACCAGAACTGGGTTTAAATGACCGGAGATAGGGGCCCAAAAAGAGAAATAGTCCTGCCATGAGCTAGGTGTGCTCCTAGCTCCTTCCATGCGCTTTTCAAGGGCCAATTCTTACCGCTGAAGCTCAAAGTCTTCCTCCGTTTGTAGTCTCCCATGTCCAGCCATATTTTATATTCCAGCCCTCTTACAACAATGTAACTCTGGATTTTATTACTTGCCCTCATCTCTTTCTTTTCTTTATGACCATCATTTTATTTTCTCTGGTGGATTTACTTTACTGTGATGCTGCCTTCACCTTAGTGAAAACAGTGTGGTTACAGTCTTCACAATAAAAATCTTGTGATGTTAGCCATAGGTCTTTTGAAAGCTGAAGAATTCAGCAGCTGAGTGGGTGAAGTTTGCACATCAGTATTCGAGACGATAGACAGGCTGAGCTGTACCAAATGAGGCTGGTCATTACCCAGAAGTACCGATACATCAACTTCCAGATTTTTTAGTTGTTAAATTGTGTTTTCCCAGCAAAACAAGGTAAGTTTGTACAAAAGCGCACAGACGAAACAAAGGTCACTCATTATGTGGCACGAACGTAAATAGTATAAAAATAAATAGTTCTGAGAATGGATATTAGACCTTTTCCCACCACTTTAGTGAGACATGCTTGGCAGGTCATATGGATCTTCCCATGTTTTCAGAATTCAGGTTCCCCGTGCCCCCACCTGAGACACACAGAAGGACCCGTGGTGAAGGGTAGGATGTGGAGCACCGCTGACAGCACGTCTGGGGCAGGGGTACAGTCTGGCTCTGCCACATCCCTGGGGTCAACAGGGGATGGCACCCTGCACCAACACGACAGCTGGGAGGACCACTGGGAGACCCTCCTGGTGTCACAGCCAGTGCTGCTGTGCAAACCTCCAGCAAGACACCTTTGAGAGGAGAGGGTTTGGAGTGAAAACCTGGCTGTGAGAGGTGGAAGAAGGGGTGGATTGGCTGAGCCAAGTGGCCTGCTTGTCACTTGTGAAAGTTGATTGTTTTCGTTGAAAATAAAGAAGCAGGGTTCAAGGGAAGGCACAGAAATAAGCAATCTGTGTAATTTCAAAATTCTAGGCCAAAATTACTTCCTTATCTGTGAGGAGACAGTTGGCAAAGATGTATTACTTTGGTATTCATGCTTCATCCAAGTAACACAAGCAGACTTTCAGACAAAACTAATTGGAAGTACTTTGAATATTGGGAGGTGCGTGTGTGTGTTTGTAGTATATTTTAGATACAATTTATTTCAAAATTTTGCAGAATCTGCTTAGTAAAATTGTCTTCCCTAAGTCAGAAAATATACCATTCTGGAGTCAGAATTCCGAAGACATGAAACATTGCTCTTTTTTATTTGTTTGAAGCATGATCAAGCAAAATTTAAATACAACAGGACTCTCGGGGCAGGGCCAAGAAAGCCTTTCAGTAAGGTCTGGTTCAGCTGTGCTGGAGCTCTAATTAACCCGTTCTAAGGTGCACAACGATCATTTCTGCCAGCCGCCCTGAAAGGAGCCGGTCCTCAGAATTTCATTTTTAAGCCAGACTTACCTGGAACACTTAACGATCACCATTAACACAGTAAAACCTGGGAAGTGCTTGTATCCAGGCTGTTAACAAACCAGTTAGCAACACAAAGAAGTTCTGAGGCGAGTGGCTGTCCCACCCACCTCCACAGCTGTCCCACCCACCTCCACAGCTGTCCTGCAGGAGCAGAGCCTTTGTTTCTCTTGGTGATGGAGATCTCTGAGGACAAAAGAGACATTCTCGTGTGTTGTCACAGCACCACGGGATAAGGTAACTTGTGTTAGCTCTTTTCCTCCTTCCCACCCAATGTACCTGCCACCTTCAACAGGGACCTTTACAATTTAATGTTCTTTTGATGTTTTTTTCCTGCTTAGTCACCATTCTGCACGAGGTGAACTCATGATGGGAACTTGATAAATGGTTTTTCTATCTCCTGAAAGCCATTTTTGCATCATCTTAACCATATTAGGAACGTGGATTAAATGGGGCACAAGCAGAAAAATGAAAGAATGGCATTTGTTTGTCTTGGAAACAGGAGAGGTTATTGCAGAGAGAGACGATATTTTCCAAGACTATGATGCTTAGGACAAAAATTAATGGAGATAAGTTGTCCTGAAATACTTAAATCAGGTACCAGGTGGACTTTGAGACACTCAGAGCTTCAGTATGATCACATCAACAGATCCTTCCCAAAGCCTCTTGTTTCTCTCTAGTCAGAGCTCTTACCATTTTTAGAGCCGCCTTTAAGACAGCCAAAATCTGCGCTTTCTTTAAAGAAGTCTCGTTACATTTAATGCTCCCCAATCACACCTTTAAGCAATTTAGACCGCTCCTTCCTCTTCTCTGGTACTGGTAAAGGTATTTCCACGTGTATAATATTTACTCTGTAGACACTTCAGCCTACTGGCTGTGACAACATAGTTTGCAGCAGATATATTGTCATTTTTCTTCTTCAAGGAAACCTCCAGTGACCCTAATATTTAATGTCACCATATTAAGTGGTGCATGATTAGTGACTTCTGAGCTTGGCTCCTCTGTGCAGCGCAAACTTCGCGTGGCTTCGCTTTCCAGACCCAACCCTGGAGCTGCCTCTGTTGCTGTTTTCCATTTCAAAAGTTGAGTGCAGAGCCATAGAGAGGAAAATTTAAATGGAAAAGTTCCTAATGCAGTCTAGCTATGACATGATTACAACTAGGTTAAATGTATTAGTTCTCCACATATTACACTAGAGGTCATGCAACATCTAATTTATTTCCTTGACTTTCACATTTCACACTCCCCTGAATGTAATTTCTTTCCATTTTCCCTGCTGTCGGTAATTGGTGTGCCACACATCTCTCTTCTCCAACGGACTCACTCTGATTATACTGGCACTGCATTCTGTGTATCTATTAAGAACCAGGGATCAAACTTTCCCCCGGGCCTGGTTTCCATTTCTGTCTCTCATACTCATTCATTTGTTAAGGGCACGAAGTCCTCATATATTTCACGTTTAGAAAGGTTAGTGCTTTCTTAAGAAGAAAGAGAAACACAGCCCCACAAAACTTGCCAGTGGCTGAAGCCGTCTTTCAGACCTCACGTTCTGTCACCTCCCCCTGCGATGCCTTGCAGCGCTTTCAGAAATGTCTCGTTCCACCCAGACAGGGATTTCATCTCATCTTGCAAAGCCTTTAAATGATAGTGACAATGGAATATAAAGTTTAGATTATTTTGTAAACTCTTATAGGGGAAATGAAATATTGAAGAAGACAAGAGCTCAATTTTGTTTTCAGATCTCAAAGTTCTTGCCACTTTTGTTACATTTCACGAATAGTTACTCAGGGTCTGCTTCTGTTCATAGCAGCAGTTTTATGACTATGGAAGTCTGCTGAGTTCCAGGAAGTAGCTATTTCTTACATCTATTTTTAAAACATAGAATCTGAACTGTAATTCCTTGAAAAAAAATCTGCATAGATCCTCTTGGTAAAGACCCTGCCATTGTTCCCCAGCTCTAAGTGGTTCAGTCGCCAATGAAATATTCCTTTATATATCTCTTACATAGTCCCATGTGGTAATTTTGTGATAGAAAAAAACAGGAGGTCTTTGCACCTGACCTCTATCTGTATAACTACTTCACACCATTCCGTAGGTTTTAAGAACAGGCGTTTGGTTGTCCTCTGGGTACCTAACCAAAATCATTATTACTTCCCTTTCACATTTACAACTGCAAGTTATATCAAAAAGACCCACAAGGCGGCAGCAGGATGGGTTGTAAGAAGGAGAAAGGAATCCACAGGGATGTCTATTCAGCATCTCTTCTCTCTTGGCAAACCCTCCTCTCCTCGTTCCCGCTGCTTTTGTCAGTGGTCCCATCTGAACCTGCTTTTGTGGACTTTTGAAGTTGTGAGTTAGATAATCACTTGCTGTCAACGATGTAAAAGACATCGGGCTGTCATGACAGATCAGACCTGCAGAAAGTATTACTGTATGAGTTTGAGTATCCCCTCTTAGAAGCATTCTGAGATGGTGGCCTGATTAAAAGGTGTATTTTTTAAAGGATAATGGAAATGCGATAACACAAAGGCTCTCAATCTACTGTTCGTCGGCTTGAGGAGGATTTCACAGTGCCGGGAAAGCTCCCTCAATTCAAAATGCATTTTGTTAATTCAAATCCACTTTGATTTCCAGATCCTCTACTGAAAGTTTTGCTGCTGAAGTGTTTCCTTCTGCAGTATTTCTTCCCTGTAAATAGTGAAAAGTTTCTTTTGAATTTTTGGAATGACCCCAAAGCTCTCCCATGTTCAAGATCCTCTACTGAAAGTTTTGCTGCTGAAGTGTTTCCTTCTGCAGTATTTCTTCCCTGTAAATAGTGAAAAGTTTCTTTTGAATTTTTGGAAATCAAAGTGGATTTGAATTAACAAAATGCATTTTGAATTGAGGGAGCTTTCCCGGCACTGTGAAATCCTCCTCAAGCCGACGAACAGTAGATTGAGAGCCTTTGTGTTATCGAATTTCTTGGTATTAAGCCATTTGCTTTAATGACAGGAAGTTTGTGTGATACAGTGAAGCTAGAATCCTCCCTATAATTAATTTTTTAAATAATGGTGAAGTACAAAGTGGAAACCATATAATTTTGCAAAGTGGCAGAATTTGGGGCCCTCAAAGCAATTTGTTATGTTTAAGAACCAACAGAGATGACTCTTCAACAATGTATGTCATGTAATTTAATTACAACAAGGAAGTTGGTTTTGCCTGACAGCCTTCTTGGAGAGAAAGGTGCTCAAGTGCCCACGAAGGCAGCTGTCACACTTTTCCCCTGCTCCTGGACCAGACCAAGTAATATCGAGCAATATTTCTATAGGAAGTGTCATTCTGTATTTCCAGAATCTCAAAGCAATTTTTTTGCAGTTTACCAAGAACATTTCTAGGTTTTCCAGTTCAAAAGTATCTCTACAGGCTATTTCGATGCTGTCAAGTGCTATGTCTTGCTCTAAAAAGTTTTCAGTTGGTTGTTTTAAATATTTCAGAATTAATCAGGCATATTGTTTCTCTGTCATTTTACTCTTCCAACAATTGTGTTATACATATATTTATCGTAGAAGTAAAGCTTTCAATAAAACTGCTTTTATGTTTCCAAGTCAATCTCTTTCAAGATGTTGTGAAGGAAAAAAAACCACAAAACAAAAAAAAAAAAAAAAAAAAAACAAAAAACAAAAGAAGAGAAAATATAATATTTTAGGGAAAGCTACTGTTTTTTGCAATTGTTTGCTCTTTCATACTCAGACACTTCCCACCTTTTTAAAGAGCACAATTACAGAAAAGTGAATTGGGGCTGATTCACCCTCACTTTTCTCCAGTGTTATGTTGAGTAAGTGCTGCTTTTAATGCCATTACAAAGGCATAAAGCTAAAATAAGGCAGTATTAATTCACCTCCAACACACGCACCGGGTAGTAAAAATGTCAGTAGGGAATGAGCTTTGAATGCATTTAGATAAATAGATGCTTCAACCCACCAACACACACAGGTTTATGACTACCCCTGACCCACGGCAGACTTCTCATCATGGTCACTGGGAGTCGTGAACGTGAGAGCTGGGGGTAGGCTGTGCCTCACAGAGATCATCACATCTGTAGCATTTTGGGTTTGATTCTTTATCTTTCTCAACATCGCTGGAGAAATCAGCTCTGCGGAACAAGAACGCATAAACAGTTCAGTCCTCAGGTCGCTCCGTCAGTCTTAGCAGCCAAATACATTCCTGGTGCAGCTCCATCTGTTCCCAGTGAAATTACATGCAGTGAATTTTGCCCAAAGTGTTTAAAAGCTTGAGGAGCCATTAATTTTTGTAAATTTTGGAGGCGCTACCAAGATGAGAACGAGAAGGGTTAGTGATATCATTTGGGAGGCAATGGGTAAGAAAAGGATTTAATTAAGGGTAATGGGAAAGCATTAAGGCGAAGGAAATTTGCCAGTAGGTTGATTTAAAAACATATACATATTCTCAGTGCTCTGATCAATTTAACAGTTCAGTAGTCACCAGAATAATGTTGAAGTCCCACTGTTTAGAGCAATTAAAGGCATGTGTTTCAAATAGCAAAACCGTATAAACCAGAAGCAGAAAATGACACAGGTCTGTCTCATCACCAAGTGCCTCCAGCTTGAAATCCTTCCCAGCGTGATGGCAACGCCTGGCAAAACACCGCAATGTTGCCAATTAGTCGGATTATTAATTTGTTATCTCTCATGCTGATTTCTTTGGTTTAAAGTTTGGTTACAAACGACCTGACGCAATGCAGTTCAGTGCAGAATGGAATACCAAGTTCCAGAAATGCAAGTCCTTTATTCCCTTCAGTTGTTTGCTTTTTTCCTTCCTTTCAAGCAAACTACAAATAAATATTATTGAAATAGTGAAGAAAGTAATAAAATTTTCAAAAGAGCTGTATAAGTTGGGAGAATATCCATCAGTATAAAACATGCAGGCTCTTATTCTGCTTCATTAGATGAAAAATACTTTAAAAAAGATATACAGAAATGTGTAGCTGCTCATTTACATCCCACTCCACGAGTGTTTAATACCATTGATTTCACCGTTTGGAAAACCCGTGAAAGGACAAGCCAGACATACGTGCTCTGGGGAGAAATTATTGAGTGAGGTGTTAAAAAGTGAGCAGATTAAAAAGGCTGCTTACAAGAGGCAGGCGCTCAGAGTTAATGAAGTGTGTTCCTGGCCATCCATCAGTTGTCACGTCGCAGCTATCCAGCGATAAAATCAATATAAATGCCGTCAGATACACCACGTTGCTTCACGGGGAACCCTAACCTCAATGTGTCATCAAACAGGTATTTAAGTGTCGGGCCAAACTGTGTACAAAGCTTAATGTGGCTCAGAGCTTGTAAACACCAACAAAGGATTTATTCTGCAATTTGGTTTGCTTTCGGCACACCTCTGTTTAAGGCATTCATCTTCGCTGTTATCTTCCAGAGGTGGATTGAGGTGTTTTTGTAACCAAGGCTTTCCCAGCACTCTTCAGTCAAGAGAAATCACCATTTAATCAATTTAACCTCTTCTAATATCGATATAAAGTATTTTAAAATTTAGGTCTTTTAAGAGAGGTTTTTCCCTGGTTGTTTTCCACAGCAAAAAGTGCTTTTGGAGCAGCACACTGAGCTTATCTTCTCCATTCTCTCCTTTTTTAAAGTGTGATTTTGTGCAGATTGGTGACTCTGACACCATTCTTGTAAAAAACCAACCCCAAAAAGTATAACGTAGGTTGAACATGAATTTAAACTGAAATCAGATCAAACTGGAACACGGCATCTTCAGAGAGAAACAATTCTTACCTGAAATCTGCTCTTTGCTGGTCTCAGAATTGCAAAGTGCATTACAGAGGGTTGATTGTTAGTGGTGCCAGTGGGACAAAAAATAAGAGGAGCCCAAATGAGCTGTTTAGGTCCTCTTGTAAAGACTACTCTCCATGTGGTGACCTTTTGAGCAGGACTTTGTGAGATGAGAAGAGACAGATATGAGCAAGAAGACCTCTTTATCTCAGTTCTCGTTACCTTTAAAGCTTACAGTCATGAGTCAGTTTGAGAACAGCAGCATAAAAAAATCACACTGTGTATGATGGTTCCTAATGTTAACATCAATCCCAGCACAGGACCAGTACAGAATTGCTGTTCCCAAGAGAAATGTGAGGCGTTTCTTATTCCTCTGCTCTTACCCTATTCCTCACAAAACTGCTGAAACCACTCAATCTTGTCCCTTCCAGCACCTCCTCAGCCACCTTCAGTCATCTCCTGCTGGCCTTGGACCAGAGGCCCTTTTACATCAGCTGTATATCCTTAATAGCATGTTCAATAATGTATCTTTACATGTAAGTCATGTAAGTATAAAAGCAAAAGGAAATGCAAATTTCAAGCAAAATACTTCAGCTCCAAAATAAAAAAACCCCAGTAATTAAAAAAAAAAAAAATCCTTTGAGATTGCAAATCCTTCTATTGCATAAAAAATGTTTGCTCACATGGTCCCATTCACCTCCCTAGGTTTGTCCTTTACCTGTATCTTCATTGCCTGATACCATCTCCTCTGTCTTTGCTAAAGGCTGTCCTTACAATATCTGTTACATCAGAGAATTTATATCTCTTCATCTAAAGATAGTTGTTGTCAATCCAGATCTGGAGGGCTTGATACCTGTCTGCCATTATCCCGTTTCTCTTTTCAGGGAGATGACATTATATTGTCCCCCAGGCATTGCTGCGATAACAGCTCCTGTGGTCTACCAATGCCTGAGTACCATCCCACCTGCTGGTCTTCCACTGGTTCTGCTCACTGCCTTTCAACATGAAAAGATTTGACTCCTAGAGGTAAGAACTAAGCGTGTAAAGCCATGGACAAGGGTTTATTTTAACAACTATAAATGGCATTGATGATCATTAGTGCTGAGAATACCTAGGACCAGAGTACCACACAGAAGCTCACTCACTCCCCTGCAGTGGTGCCCAAGAGAGATGGAAAACATGAAAGTAGGTATTTCACCCCCTACTGCAATAAATATGCTCAGCAAAACCTCAGGAGGATAAAAATCATGTTCCAGGAAGTAATGCTGATGAGTTTAAAGCAATCTGCCTCCACTGATGTTCTGCTCCAGGTCAGTAGAAGTCTCCTGTCCTCTAAGCTCATGTTGGAGGTGCTTTTGTCCGGTGTGTTTGGTCAGCTGTGGAAATCCAAATTGCCTCCCACGTGTTTTCTACAATCCTCTTCCAGTGTATTCTGTTCTCAGCTACTACTGTGCCCTCTGCCTGTGCTGTGCCTGGTTCCCCAACAGTGCTCCCCTCTCTGCCACACCTGTGACAGCTCTCCTGTCCCTCCTCCCTCCCCTGTACCCCATCCCCTCCCACGGGAGCCTCCATCCATGTTCTTCCAGGGTGTCTTGTCCTTGGCCTGAATCAAGCAGTACTGAAAAACTTGCTACCTTACGCAATAAAGCTCAAAAATAACATCATGCCACGTGGACATTTCAGAAGATCTGTTCTGCCCTGGCAGGTCAACTCATTTTATGAGTCACCTGCCACAATTTTATTTTATCTCAGTGAAGCCAGAAGCAACAGAAATGGCAGGAACCTGCTTCAAATGTCAACCTAATTAGACTTTTAAACAAATTACCTTAAATCAAAGTTACCTATTTTTATCAGAAAGCATATAAATTTTATATTTGGCCCAAGTCATGCACTAGTCAAACACAGTGGTGAGGTAAAAATGAGTAGATAAATGGGGATAAGTTTTATTTCCTATTATGTTATGTTCCCTGCGTTAGAACTGTTCTCTTTTACAGGCGGTTTAGGTATAAGCTTAGAGGAAAAAGAAAGGAAAAAAATGTAACCCCATCAACTTCATACACCTTTTGTCCTGTATTTGAACTACAAATCCACATAGTTCAGATCTACAACTACAAATCCATTACGTACCATCACCATGCCATGTAATTTTACCTACATGCAGGTAGTTATTACGTAATTTTTCATTCTTCCACGTGCTCTATCTTCTGATTTTCTCATTGCAATGTTGTAATATCAACGGGACGGTTTCTGAGCTGTCTTGTTATACTTTATCTCACCAAACGTAGCCTTCTGCTGTTGTCTAATCCTTCCGGCAGCATTGCGCTGTGCTGCTCTGATCCGTCTTGCCCACCGTGCCAGCTAGACAATGCTCAAAGGAACAGCCCCCTAAAGGTTTATATCCTTCATCTACCCAGTTCGTGAACTACATGCAATGTCATGCCAACTAAAACAGAGTCAGAGGGTCCAGCCTAGATGCAAATATTGGCTCCAGGTTGAGTCTCTCAGGGATCCTTCAACCTATCAGTAAAAGAGGGAGCGAATCAGTATAAAATCCAACAAGGCTGTGAGAAGCAGCTAGACAAGCAGGCTTTTGTGGACGGAAATTGAAGTTCCTGAAGCTCGGTCCTGCTGTCAGATGTTTAACTTCCTAGTGGGAGAGGAAGCCATTTAGCTGGGAGGGAATTAACAAAGAACTGCTTTCATAATTGAAGTTCTAAATTGTTTCTCTTATCGTTGAATTACAATCATGCACAGAGCTGACAGTGGGAAATAAGTTCAGAGCAGGAGGAGGCAGGACCAGGACGATTAGCGTGTTTTCCCCGAGGTACAGATCCAGCAGGAGAAATACAGCGGGCTTTAAAGATCAGAGATAGCATTGTTGGGCGTGAAAAGGGACAAGATTTGAAGTGCAGAACTTGCTTAAGCCACATCTATCAGACATCTTCATACTTACATACACTGTTTCACTTCTTCTAAATGTCCTTTTCTAAGTCTGGGGGGTTTTGTCATAAAAGACCCAAATGGGAGTTGCCCACAAATGCTTCTTAATTTAGTGGCTTTATAACAGTATACTGCTACTAGACTGAAGCGCAGCATCCTTTGGGTTTGGGTGGGTTTTTTGTGGGTGGGGGGACAAAGGAAACATTGCAATGAAGACCTGAAGAGTGAGAATGAGCAGAGGTCAGCCTGTCTACGCACATATCCAATCACCTGATGTATCTCTATCACTCATTGCCCTCTGCCCGATTTGCAAGCGATGAAAGCGTTCTTATCAGGTGGAAGAACAAAGCAGCAAATCCCGTTCAAATCCCAAAAAAGCCAAATATTCTGCCAATAGTCTCAGGTGGGATGAGCTGGCCTTATTGGGATCAATGATACAAAATATCATCGTGGCAAAATCTGCTTTTATTGGGATGAAAACTTTCCGGAAGGTTGCTGGGGAGCAGTTAGTGGATACTGCTGCACATGGGGTGTGGAAAGGAGATCCACCACTAAAAATGTTCATGTTTATTCTTGGTTTTGAGATGAGAGTATCAGCAGAAGTTCCTCTTGTGGCTTTCCCTCTGGAAATAAATACCACCGCAGGGCTGCCCTGCGACGCGGGTTATATGGCTCGTAGCTCTGGCGATGCTCCTGTCGTCAGCAGTTTCTAAGAAACCTTTATAGCAACTTAACGTCAGGAAAATGCTCTGAACAGCTGCATGTTTCCAGACATTAAAGTGTTTAGAGTTATTGCCTACCTCTTTCAGTGTTTAGCTTAAATAGCACTTTTACTTGTTTTTTACTAAACAAAATAAACTTCATTTTGATGACATCATCATTTTTGGTGTGTTCCGCTCTTCCATCTCCTTTTATTTCCCCAAAGGGGAAGAGTGAAGAACTAAGGAGACACAGATCAGGAGAGTCAAGTACCTTTTCCCATAAATAAATTGCATTGATTTTTTTTCCTTTAAATTTTCAAGATGTATTTCAACAAGGCATTTCTTCAATAAAACAAGTGTCAAAATGTAAATCTCGCTTATATTTTAAATTATTTGTGGTAAAGGGAAGATTCTCTTTGATATGTATGTTATGGAAAGAAGAACAGCTCCAGGAAGTGGGGCAGAAATGGGCACTGCTCAAACCGATGCTGGGGTGAAGGATGCACCTCTCAAGTGGTCCAAAAGTATCACTCTGCAGAAGGCGGCTGTTGTCTCCCTGGAAAATGAAGAGCTAATACTTGAAAAATTCTTCTGAGTCTTTTTAGTGAGGAGTCTGGGCTGGAGATACCCGTCAGTGTGCTTGTGAACTCTGAGAGTGTCCTGTGTGTGCCTGCACCACGACTGTAAGTACTGGTGTGTGATCTGGGTCCTATGTGGCTAGTACTGGTCTATACTGGGCTCCAGGAGGAGTCCTGGGCCAGAGTGACCAGAGGAGGAGGCTAATCTTAACACCCCTCAATAAAGTATATATAAAGCATAAGAAAAAAAAAAAAATGCCACTTTGTGTATCCATGTCAACATGCCAAGCCCAAATTAGACGTATGTGGAGAAGAATCTGTGGTTTCCACGTAACGTGCTGATGCATTCCCAGAGTGCTTCACTCCAGCTCCAGGGCCACGAGTTTGAATTTGAGTTTGAGGTGCTCCTTTGGGGTGTGCTGGAGGCTTCTCCCAGTCAACACAGTCTGATGGCTGTATAAACGTTCACTTCTTGTACTGAATTCAGAAAGAAGCCCTATTCTTGCTGCAAAAATATTTCTTGCCCTCCAACCAGCTCCCCAGTTTCTCTTCTCCTCCAGATCTCCTTCTGAGAAGGAAGATCACGCCTATGGCCACTTGTCCATCTGTCTGCAAGGGGAAGGTTATGGATGCATGCTCTAAGTTCCAGTTAAATTTAACTAAATGGGAGATTTTTGTCATTTTACACTAGAAAAGAACTTTAGAAGGAGGCAAGTAAAAACTAAGACTGTTCAAAGCTGTTTACCAAATCTCAACCCCTGTCAGTGCAGTGTAAAAGCTTTATGTTTTTATGCACTTTACTCTGAAACATTCACTGTCACTACAGCGGTTTGCAATTACAGTGAAGTGAGGCAGAAAATAGAAGTTCAAGAACGCACCAGAGTAATGAAGTTTGAACTTTTATTTGAAAGGTTGTTGTTATTTTAATAAATATTTAAGTTTCCCAGCTGTGTGGATTCCTAATTGATCTTCAGCTATTATTGTTCCTGGATATTTCTCATCAACTTCTAATTGCTGTTTTAAGGCAATGGGGAATGGAGAGGATAATGTGCGCTGGCTGTGGGAGATTGTAACACTCCACCATTCAAACACACTTAATAAAGTATTTTTAACAGCTCCTTGCTGGAAAGGAAAAGCTGAAGTTCATCTCAGCTCCTGTAATGTCTTTCTCATTGCTCCATGGTCATATGCTAATAAAACACCACTAACAATTTCGAGTTTATATCCAGGTTAGATGAATTTAGATTGATAAAAGCTTGTCATACTAATTGAGTGAAAACTCTTTGTATCACTGAACTAAAGCTTTCTGGTTGGTTGTTGAGAAATCTCTTCTAGGATCCATGGAGTCTCATGGGACGTTTAGGAAGAAAATAATCTTTGTGATCCATCTATATTATTTTAATAAATAATACGTTTATGTCCTGAGTCTGGCTGGGATGGAGTTAATATTTTTCGTAGTATGATGTTGTGCATTGCATCTATGATCAAAACATACGGGTGGTTTGCTGGTTGCTGAGCCATGCTGGGACAGTGCCAACTCCTCTTGTTTTCTTTCTGTGGGCTGGGAGTGGGCAGCAGGCTGGGAAGGGAATGGCCTGGAGACCTGACCCGTGACCCCAGGGACATTCCCCACCACACCTAGTCCTACTTGGCAGTAAAAACTGAGGGGAGGGAGGAGGAAGGCAGGGGACACATTCCTGGGTATGGCATTCGCCTTCCCAGGTAATAGTTCTGCGCGATGAAGTCCTGCTCGCCTGGACATGGCTGAACATCTGCCTGCTGGTGGGTGGGAGGGGATGAATTACTCTTTCAGCTTCACTTGAGCGTGCAGCTTTGCTTCACCTCTTAAACAGTCTTAACTCCCGAGTTTGCTCAATTGAGTCATTCCAACAGGAGGGGAGCAAGGGAATGGCTGCGTGGGGTCTTGGCTGCCCAAGGCGGCGATCGACCCACCAGAGATCACCTGACAAGGTTTGTGGTAGCGTGTTAAGACAGACGGGACAATTTATTTCCTCATGAGACTGGCGCAGAAGGTTTATTTTAAGACAACTTCATATGTTAAGGAGTTAGTGGGTATTAAGTGATTGCAGGGGGTTTTAAAGTTGTTGTTATTATTATTGCTATTACTAGTTAAACTGGACAGAGCTAAGAGCTGATTGTAACTTCCATCATATTGACAACACAGCAGCTTGTTCGAGGCCTGGTTTCTGTGTATTTAGAGACCTTTAAAAAAGCAATAGACAATTTTAGCACCTCCAGTACAACTGAGTTTTAAATATTGCCCATGGGAAAACAATACATTTATTCTCTATTATTGATTTTATTTGCAGTAAAGATAAGTCCGTGGATTATTATGGGATAAGAACATGATGTTGAATTTGTTTTCAGTAATGGTGCAGAAATATTTAATTTGCTTTAATCTCACGTTACACTTACAATACATGCTTCCAATCAGCTCTAGCGAATCGATGTATCAGTATAGCGTGTTTACTGGTTTATGTACAACGTGCTTTATATCACTCACGTCACTATTTGTCCTTCAGAAAAAAAAAGTCTTATCCCACTTGTGTCTCAAACATTGCTACTCGGTGTTTGTTGCTAGAGGATGACACTTCAGTGACAGCGAGGTGTTGAAATATATTTGTGGTTTTCAACCATAATTAATACTTTGCTGATGTTTTCTACACTTCATGCTTTGATAGGCAGAGATGCCAGCCCAGGAAATAAGAGCTGATTGAAGCCCCTCAAGAAATGTTATGTTCAGTCTGATTTTTATACCAACGCAACGGAAGTTTTAATTCCTTGTGAAGAGCCTATAAAATTAAAGGCTGTTTCCTGAACACAGGTCAGGGAATTGGCCATCATGTTCCCAGGTCAGGAGCAAAGGATGTACATCAGTCTGCATTTTCGTATTGCTGTAATATCAGAGAAAACAGACACCATCAAGTTAAATAACCTACTGTTTAGCACCCATAGGAGTCATCTGCTTCTTTCCATAGAGGAAATTTTTTAATCTTGCATTTGATTTAAGAAATCCCATTACTACATTTAGTAATAGTATTTCTTAAAGCATCTTGGTTTTGATACTGTCTCCCTGAGAGCTTATTGCAATGTTCTAATGCACATTTCAAATCCATAGCGATGGTTTCAAAGCAGGTGAGCTCAGCGTGGTCTGCAGGCACATCCACTGAGCCAATAGATTCCAGGTCAATCCGGTTGGCTTTGGAATTGGTTATTAAATGTGGTCAGTGTCTGTAGCTTCATGTACTCCATCATTAGGGTTGTGATGAGGGTGGTGGTTACAGAGCGGGCTAATGGTAAAATCATGCTGAATAACTGGCTCATTAAAGTCACTACACTTTTTGATGTTTTTCGTAATTGGTCCTGAGGGAAATGGGGAGGATGTTGAATTACTGCACTGATTAGAAATACAGGAGTTGCTGCGGTTCGAGTTTTATTTTGGAGAAAAAGGTAGTGGCGGCTGGAGAGTCACCAGAGGATAGGAGTGGTGAACCCATCGCATGGCCACTTTTAATAAGCAATTTGTCAAGGCACATTCATTTTTTTTTCCCCCACTCAGCAGGCTTATAATAGACTTACTCCTAAGGAGTCATAATTTTACATCAGTCGTGAGTTATTTGGGTGTGAGAGTTACCTGGAAGGAGCTAGACTGAGATGTGCATTATAGAACCAGGAAGTAGAACAGGGTATCATCAGCTGGAAACTTTATGTATTTTCCCAATAAAAAGCAAAACGAAACCTCAGGTATCGAAGGAGCAAAATTCTTTATTTCTTTCCATCCACTGTAACATTATCATGCACCAAAAGACACCCTGAGCTGCAAAGGAACCTTGTCATTTTGGGAAAAATGGTGGCATTAGAGCTTTTGTGCAGTTTTTGAAGGAAAAAGAGCCCATCCCCATGTTCTGCCTTGAGTGCGTCATTCTGTCAGGGAGTGGTTCATCAAGAATGCGGAACCCGGGCTTCAGGCAGGAGGAAGAAAGAGTTGAGTTTGATTTTCCTGGTCAGCAGTGGAGTTGTGTGTGTGTGCATGTAACAAAATGGCATCAAGGAGAGTGATTTAAAGGGCCAGTTGAGGGTGGTGAAGTGCGATATGCATTACAATCAGTGGAGGAGGAATCACGAGCAGCATCTGGTTTGGAACATTTAGCAAGTTGTAACCTAAATGAAAATGAACTTGGCACTAAAATTAGTATACTAATTAAATTGGAGCTTTATTCTGGGATTTCACCTCTTCTTTATGCCATGCAACTTAAAAACCCCTGCAAACAGGATTGCTGAGCTCATTCTTGCTGCTTCGTAGAGGCATAATAATTCTGAGAATAAGCCTGTATTGAAACTGGTGCAAATAAGCTGTCGAGGATCTTAAAGTAATCTTTTTGTCTATACACGTCTATGCACCTGTAGGTAGATATGTCAGCTTAATGAAGTTTTATTGAATATCCTGAGAAAAAAGCATATATTAAACTGTCAGTTTTTCATTTTTAAAAGAAGTATGTTTATTGTATTTGTTATTTAGGTAAATGAATATCCACACTGTCTTTATGAACCAAACAGAGCCCATTTCAGCTGTTGCAGTAACTACAGCATGTACCAGTCCATCGAGAACCTTGCGGAAGGATTTACTGCCGCATACATAAGTCATCCAATTTTGTTGTTTCTGCAACTTAATATTCAATTGTGTAACTTATCTGAGCTCACTGTAAAGCATTTTTATGGCTTTTGCTGTAGCTAAACTAGGGAACAGGGAAGTGGCTCGCTGCTGGGAAGAGACAAGAGCATGCTGTTGGCTCACTCTGACCCCATGCTCTCACAGGAATGATCTGCAGTACTTTAGCATGTCCCTTACGTGGACATCTCTCCACAATCTAGACATGGCTGGTGCCTGAATGACGAGGAAAAAAATTTCCTGTCTTGAGGTTTATTTTGGCAGCAGGGATAGAGCGTGGGAGAGCAATACAGCAAGCAGCAGGTCATGCATCAGGTCGTGAAGAAGAGTAGAGCCCCAGTCCATGTGTTGTGACTTCCCTCTCAACTGAAATCTCTGCAATATAGGAAAGAGCTTTCTGAACACCTCCACTTTGCTGAGCATTTAACATTTTATATATAAATAAT
>NW_010398810.1:0-338 GCF_000710305.1 Buceros rhinoceros silvestris
GGGCGCTTTGGGGGAGCCTGAAACGCGGAATAACAGGGGAAAGAAAAGCAACGGGATCAACCCAGGGAACCCCCAGAGCAGGGAGGAGCCGGGGGCTCCCTGCCCCGGCAGCGAGGGGGGTGTTAGAGCCCTGTCCCGGACGACCAGAGGTACAAGAAGGGACAAGGCTGAAACCCCCAAACACCGCTCACCCCCCTCCAGCCCACACCCAGGCTCCGCTGCCACCCTCCAGCACCCCAAAAGGGATTTTTCTCACCAAAAAACCCCTTTCGAGCCCCCCCCGGGAGGTTCCTCTGCCGCTCCCCAGCGCCTCTTGCGGCACCGCCAACGACACGCCA
>NW_010398810.1:485-882 GCF_000710305.1 Buceros rhinoceros silvestris
CTTCCAGCCCCGCCAACGCTCCTCCACCCGCTCGTCTTTATAAAGGCCTTTATTTGACTTAATAGCAAACGAAACCCTCATTTAAACCGAGTCGTTCACAGCGATGAAGCGGCAGCACGTGGAGACGCGACCTCCCGCCCCGTCGCCGCGGGGTGGTTTGGTGGGTGCCGTCAGCACAGAGGACGAGAAGAACGAGGAGTCGAACGTGGGTGAAATGGGACAAAGTGGGGGAAAAAAAAACCCAACCAAAACAACCTGACAGCAACAACAGAAAATAATCCCCAAAGAATAAAGAGCCTCGAAGGGACCAGACGGGGGGATGAGGGTTGCGGGTGACACGCGGCCGGGGAAGGCGCCGCGCACCGGCCGGTTCCTGAAAGGAGGCCTCGAACGTGGT
>NW_010398810.1:1043-1311 GCF_000710305.1 Buceros rhinoceros silvestris
TTGCGGGTGACACGCGGCCGGTGAAGGCGCCGCGCACCGTCCGGTTCCTGAACGGAGGCCTCGAACGTGGTCCCTGGGGTCACGGCTCTGGCTCCGACGCAGCTGGGGGGGACAGACCCGGGGACATGGAGAAGGGCTGGAAAACCACCCGGAACGAACGAACAGAACAGCCACGGGACAGAAGATGCCGCTTGGTGCGTTCCTGCCCCCAGAACCGGGGGGTTCTGGGTGTCCCAAGCACGGCGGCTGCCTCGGGAGGGGCTCGAGC
>NW_010398811.1:0-3487 GCF_000710305.1 Buceros rhinoceros silvestris
TCTGCGGTTGCTTCAGCAAAGCCGTCGCCAGCAGCCAGAAAAAGCTGCTCCCAGGGTTCCACCAGGAGGAGCACAGGAGGTGATGCCATTCTGTGCCACGAGTGGGGTCCTGGGCTGGGGACACAGAACTCTCACTGCCCCAGAATGCTGCTCAGAACCCTCTCTAGCTTGTCCTGCACCCTCCTGGGCTCCCATGTCCAGAGCTGGTGATGCTGCCTGTGGTGGGAGAGAGAAAAAGCAAGCAAAAATAATAATAACAACAATGGGTTTGAATGTTGTGCAGGTGAACAAGTCCGGGACCCTCTGCTGAACTCTACAAACTCAGCAAAACACGAATGAGCTCTTAATTAGTTTACCAGCATCCAAACTGTGAGCAGAAGGAGGCTGGGGGGGCTGCTGGGGGCAGGTGTGTGTGAGGGGTGGTGGGCATGGCTGGGATGGGGCCGGACTGGGGTGGTGCTGGGAAAGATGGTTCCTTCTGGGCTGGCTTTTCTGATGCAAAGAGGTGAAGCCATGAGGATGGAGTAGCTCTTGGGGTGCCCCTTCCTGGTGCAGGATCTGTCCCACCTCTTTGAAAAACTTCCTTGCATGGGGGGTCACCCCAACAGCGGCAGGGAGGGGCCCCTTCCTGGTGCAGCCCCTCTCATTGCAGCACCAGATCGATGAGGAACATAATTACTCTTGCAAAGGCAAATCCGTGCCGGCCTTGACTGCTTGGTCGCGCTCCAAGGAAGACAGTGTTTCCTTGCAAAGTACGAGGACATGAATATTTTATGTCCGAGGAGGATATTTCTTTCAGGAGGTTGTTGCATGAATTATGGAAAAGTTGGGAGGAGAAGATGGGTGTTGTTTCGATGGGGTCAGCTCCGTGGAGGAGGCTGCCCTGGTGCTGTGGGGTTTTGCCTGCCTGGGGTCTGCTTCCCTGAGTGGGGGGCAAGGGCTGCCCCTCGCCCCACCCCCACAGCAGGCAGAAGGTGCTGGAGGAGCCCTTGGTGCGAATCCTTCCCAGTTTGGGGTGATTTGCTGCCCAGAAGAGCAGGTTGGTGCATGCAGAGAGAGCAGGGGAAGCTTTGCACGAGGTCGGACGCGAGGTGAGTGCAGTAGCTGCGGGCTTGGGGGCCTTTGAGAGGGGTTACAGCAGCTTCTCTGGGTGCTTTGAGGGGAGAAGCAAGGTGGCAGCAGCCTCACCAGTCCGTTGCATGCTCTTCTCCTTGCTTTGCCCCATCTCCTGCGTATCCTCATGCCTGGCGGGGTGCTCGAGATGCTGATGCTCAGCACTCATCCCATCCAGCATCCTGTGGGTCTCCAGTGCTGGTCCCTCGCTGACGGCTCGTGGCTGTTTCTGGCTGGGAGCTGGCGATGTAGAACTACAGAATCAGATGTGCTGCTCTCCGGTCCACCATGTCCCCTGTCAGTGTCCTGCATCCTGGGCGCTGCTGCCGCTCTGCTCCAGCACTGCTGGGTGGGAAGGAGGAGGGGGTGAACTCCCCACACCATCAGTGGCTTTTGTGTTCGTTAACTTGTAAAGATTTTCCTCTAATTGTCCTGTTGGTGCAGAGGGAGTATGTGCTGCCTGGCCATCACACTTAATTTTGCCACCAAACCTGTGCTTTCCTTCCTTATTCTCCTCTAAAGAAAACGTTCCCAGCTGCCCACCATCCCTGCGGGAGGAAAAGCCCCTCCTGCATCCACACAGAATCGAAGACAGAGCTGTTTCCCCCCTTTCCTTGGGATCCCCCCACCATGCTGGGGTTAGGGGCCGGGCCCTGTCCATGCGATGTGTCACTGGGGTCAAGGGGCTTTAAAGAGAAAACTGGGAGGGGAGAAAAGCCAGGCTGGTCCAGGGGAGCATTACCGGGACCCCAGTGCCTCTGAGGCTGCATGGGGGGGGACGGGCACTCCTGTGCCATGCCAGGCTCTTGCTGCCAGGTGAAGGTTTGAAAACAGGATGGGAATAAAAGCTTCCTCCTGTGCTGCTCCATGAGAGCCCTTTACAGCTGGATGTCTTTGGTGTGGCCAGGGGCTTCAGCCAACGCTGCAGCCTCAGGCCTGTGCTCCTGCGGGCTGTTGGGTGATCTGAGCACGGGTGTGAGGAGTGGGAGCGGCTCTCTGCTGGTTCAGGGGCAGGTCCTGCACTCTCCACAGCACCAGCAAAAAAAAGTGCTGAAGGTGCACAACAAGAGATTATCAACCTAATGCTGTGCCTTGGCTCTTCGCGCTTCTGTATTGTTTTGACCCAAAATCCGGAGTAATCGCTTGCCCAAAATAGCCTCTTGCTGCTCTGCATGAGCCCATGTGCTCTGACCCAGAGCAGCTTCCCCAGAACCACTGAGTCTGTCGTGGCTGTTCTGGTTTTAAGGAGTGTTCAAAGGGTTTTAGTGTTGAGGGGGGATGGCTGGCTATTGGTCAATGGGATGAGAAACCCATCCTCTCCATTCTCCCTTCCTTTCCCCATCAGCTTTCTCAGGAGGGTAGGAGCAACCTGGGAGGAGAGTTGGGTCCATTTCCAGTTCTCTCTGCCTCCAAGCGAGGGCTGGCAGCTCACTCGGCTGCAGATCCTGATAGGGAGAGGGGGGAAAAATTAAATCAATGTGTTTTGTCAATGTGTTTTGTCAATGTGTGTGTCCATGGACAGCTCTGACGCTCTCTGTCTGGAGATGTCCCAGCCCGTGCCACGCTGGGAGTGGGTGAAATAACTCTGTGCTTTTCATGCTGCTGAGCACTCGGGTTGGCAGCTCAGATTTTTTCGAGGGACATGGTTTAGGGACCCTGGCAGTGCAGGGGGAACAGTTGGACTCGATGATCTTTAAGGTCTCTTCCAACCAAATGATTCTATGATTCTATGATTTGGGGGAGTCCCAGTGAATTGGGCAGTGGCTCCTTTTAATCCTCATTTATTAGCAACAGCTCCTAACTGGGATGGGACCAGTTCCATTGAGTGGGTCATACTGGAGAGCACGGCCAACAGCAGCCCAGCGAGCAGCCCAGCGGGATAAAGGCTCCCAAACCCCCGTCCCTTCCCGGCATGGCTGGTCCCCAGGGCAGAGACAGCAGCTTTTTCTTTCCTGAGGTCTGAGACCTGCTCAGCACCTGGAGCTGTGATGTGGGTGCTGTGGGGTGGGTGGCCCCGGTGCCGAGGGCTGTCTCCTTGCTGACTCTCTTGCCGTTAGGTGGAAGTGTTGTAGAGGAGAAGAGCGCTGGTGCTGTTCAACTCCAGGCTCAGAGAGTGGCAAAAGGCAGGCTAGTCTTTTGCCCTCCTGAAACACGCAAGCAGGGCATGGGATTTTTAGGCTGGTTACACCCAGGAGAGAGGAATGAATCCCCAGCAAGAGGCTCTGGCATCGCTGCTGGAGGAGGTTTGCCCAGGGATGGCTGAAGCAGCAGTGCCTGCTGCTGCCCTCAGCAGCTTGCGGAGGAGCAGGATTGGGTCCCCAGGACGTGCTCCATCCCCTCCTGGAGGTTTTTTTTTAGAAAATCCACAAGCCTA
>NW_010398811.1:3878-7483 GCF_000710305.1 Buceros rhinoceros silvestris
AGAGTTTTGCTGGGGGGCATTCACCGGTCAAGTGGGATGCTGGTGCCTGGCAGGACTCCGGGCTGCATGGAAGGTGCTGGTGAGGGTTTGGCAGCCCCCAGCATGGGCAAGGGGCAACCAAGGGGGCTACCAGGGAGGTGGCACCGCTCTGCAGCAGCCTTCCTGGCAAGGAGGAGTTGCCATCACTCACAGCCTGGAGCTGCATTATCCTTATTTCACTGGTAATTCCTCCTGCAAGCATGGATGGGCTTCCCCTCCCCCCCTCCCCCACCATTTCTTTAAAATTCAACCCTTCCCTTTGAAATCTGGTTAGTCATGAAGCATATAATGAGTTTTATGTGTATTTAAAATGGACTGACATTCAGCATCCCATTAACCTCACTCCTCGAGAGAAACATGGACCTGACGTGTGAATGTTGATCCAACAAGAGCCCAGTCAGTACCAGTTTTGCTCTCTGAAATATCCGTGTCCGTTATCCACATTCATGTGTTGTTCGTGTGTGGGAGTCTCTTTCTTGTGGGAAGAAATCCAAGCCTAGTGGTAGGGGTTTTTCCCCTTGGGCCTGTGATTTAGGTATTTTTTGGGACAAGCTGAATTATTTTGTGGCTTCGCTTTGTTTTCCAGTGTTGTGTGTCCCTCCAGTAACTCCCACCTCTGGCTCTGATTGCCCAGCGCAGGATAACTGATGGCTTTTTGCGAGCAGCTCCTGCAGTTTCGGCTGCGGGGGGCTGAGCCCAGGTCACCCTGCTCCACACCCAGCACGCACACCCTGCAAACTTCCAGCAGAGACTCTTCCCATTCCCCTCTCGCTGCGGCTCTTCTCTGCCTGACGTCAGTGAAAACCTTCCCTTTGCTGCAAAGAACCCCCCAGGGAGCAGGACAAAAGTGTCCACGTGTTCTTCTCGCTTTCTTTTTCCCCGTTAAATCCTTCTCCTCTTTTCTTTCCCTTTTTCACTTCCTCCTGCGTCACCATCACTGGCCAAGAGCCCTTGACCTGCCAGAGTCCGTGTCCTTTCATGCTGCTCTTCCTGGTCATGTTTCTCCCCCAGACAAGTGGGACACCAGGAAAGTATCCCCAGCTCACCCCGCCCTCTTACCCTGCAAACTTATTTTTCTTTAAATACACACAAAAATAGCTCTTGCTGGGACTCCTGCTTTTTAATTGTGTAGACATTACAGCTAATTACATTTCTATTAATATTTCACTTTGAATTAAAGGTTTATTCTCCCCACCCTTCTATCCAGGAGGGAATTAAATCGACACCCAAGGCAATTGCTGGTGCTGGCAACGTGACCCACGGATAAAAAGGACCGTGTGTGATTCCTGAGCCTCTTCTCTCTGCCATGAGTGACCTGTGAAGAGGAAGAAGGAGGTGGTGGCTTGGTCATAAATTATTCAAAGCCCTTTTGCAGACCTGAGCCAGAATGTCCAGTCCATAAGATGTGGTTTCATGTTTTCCTATATTAAATCAAAACCAATAACAATTGCAGAGCAGCATGTCTCCCCGGTGCTGTTTGGTGGCTTTAGCAGTGGACACGGTGACCTTCCCCACTGGATGGAGGCCAGGGCAGCGGGAGGCTGCACACTACATGGCCAGAACTGTGCCTGGCTGGGAGACAGCTGGGGGCTGAGTGGGTTCAGGGCATCCCAGAGCCTCCTGCCCAGGGCTCTGAGAGCCCTGGAGGTCCAGGGAAAGGCTGCTGGTGGCCCTGGAGATGTTGGAGCACCCTGCAATCCCTGGATGGACATGAACATGGAGCTGCGGATTGGCTCGGTGTCCCTTTCCAACCCTGCCTCTGGGATGGGAGAGCATGGACTTGTTCAATTCCTCTTGTTCAGAGCCTGATGAAGCCGTATTGATCCTGCAGAGGATGGTGCTGCAATCCATTTGCTGATGGTATCGAACTCTCCTGGAGTATTTGGTCATCTTTTGACCCATGTGCTGAGGAGGACCTTTGGACGCAGCAGCAGTGACCTGTGTGGGATTTGCTGAACCACTCTTGGGGTAATCCCATGCATGGGCTGTTTCTCCAGTATCACCAGGGCACCTCCAGTCTATCCCTGTGCCCTCCTACCTGTCCTCCTCAGCCGCCATGGTGTGGCCTTTCCCATTGTGCTGCGGGCAGCTCCGCAGCGTCGGCTTGAGCCAGGTTTCCAAATGTTAATTGTGTTTTGACGTTCTCAGTGGTGATGTGAGTGCTGTGATGATAGTTTGGCTTCTGGCTGATGGCAGGGAAAGGAGCACGAGAAGGAAAGATGTGTGGTCCACGAGGCTTGGAGAAGAGAGATGGTCAGCTGCAGCCATGATGGCAAGAACATCCCCCAAACCCCTGGGACTTGGGTCCCCAAGCCCAGGAGGGGGCGTTGGATGATGATTCTTTTCCATCAGAGCCAGGGGAGCAGTGAGCACCAAGCATTCGGGAGCAAGCAGGCTGCTGGAGCAATTCAGGTGATGTTTCAGCCCAAACTTCTGCATAATTTAGCCCAGACACCTTCCCCCAGCGATTCTTGGGGGCTTGGGTGAGACAGAGTTGGCTGGCCCCATGTCCTGTGCCCAGGGACACAGCCCTGCTGCAAGCCCCCAGGCAGGGAGCAGGATGCCCTTGCTTCTGCTCAAAGGCAGAACTTGCTTGGAAATCCCCCAGGAGCTGAGGGCTTCACCCGGGGCAGAGAGCTTGGTAGAGAGCTTGGCCTCAGGATGCCTCTGAGAGCAGCTTTCGCTGAAGGGATTTGAGCCCGGCTTATCCCATGGTGGCTGAAGTCCCCACAGCCCTGGCTTGAGGGTGACCCACCAGCTTGGGGCACTGGCTGGTGACTCTGATGTGTCTGGAGGCTCTTTGGGGTTTGGGGCAGGTGGAGGCTCCTCTTGTCCCAGGGGCTCAGTGGCTGCAAATCCCTCTCCTGCCCGTGACTCTGCCCTACATCATGCAAGACCAAATAGCCCCCTTGGGCCAGCAGGTGATCCCAGGTGTGGGTCCTTGGCTGGGTCTCAGTGTGTGTGTGTGTGTGTGTGTGTAAGTGTGTGTGTGTCCCAACCCTCTTGCAGTGTTTCAGCTGCTGCCTGTGGTGGGGACAATGTGGCTCCTCGACGTTCAGACCCCACTCTGACTGCTCTGCTCCCCGTGCAGAAAGGCCTGGGTGAGTCCTTGCCACCCTGCAAGCCTTTTGGAAATAAGTCATGGGCCCCCAAGACGGGCAGATGCCACGTGAAAGCCACTGCCCAGAGGTGGGGCAGATGGCAGCTAAGAGCCGGACTGCCGCCATTGGCCATCCTTGTGCTCCTCCTCACAGCACAGAGGTCGTTTTGCTCTGATTCCCGCCGCAGATGAGGGTTGTGCACCGTGTGCGCAGGCACCATGAAGGGGCTGGCTGTGGCTGTGCCCCCTACGCCATTCCTGGGGCTCCCCTCCCCTGAACCTGAGCAGAATGACAACAAGAACTGCTCTGGCTCTCGCTGGAGACGAAATCACTGCAACAGCCTGGGCTCTTCGAGGAGACAGCACTCTGGGTGTGATCCTGTGAGCATCTGAATCCGTAGGAGGATTGCCACTAACTTTAATGGCAGGGGGGCGCGTGGGCGGCATTTCAGGCGAGTGGACCTCC
>NW_010398811.1:7559-8690 GCF_000710305.1 Buceros rhinoceros silvestris
CGGCTGGCCAGCTTTTCAGGAGAGTGCATCTCGCTGGGGAGCATGTAGCTCCTTCGAAGGCCCAGCCAGGGCGTAGCGCTGGGAGGCGGGTGGTCCTGAGTGCTTCTGGAAAACCAGCTCATCTCCAGCCTTCTAAACCGGATCTGGGTGACAGCGCTACGATCGCCTGTGCCCTTAGCAGGGGCACCCATCCTGCCCGGGACCTGGTGGGTGTTTTCCTGTTCCAAACAAGCAACACAAATCAACCCTTAGGGAAGATGAGGCTGGAAACGTGTGTTGGAAGGGCTGTGCTTTGCTTTTTGGTGCTGGGAGGGGCAGGTGGAGCTGCAGAGAGTCCTCCCTGCAGCCAGGACCCCTCTTTGTCTGTAGAAACTGGGGTCCCCACATGGGCTGGGTGCTCTCAAGGCAGGTGTACTCTAATCGCTCCGGTGACCGATTATCTCACAGTCATTACCGTGATGGATCGGAGTGGTTAATGTGTCAATGGCCATTACTAGGGGGCTGTGTTTTCTCTGGATTAATGAATCGACACGCCATGACTGGCTCCTCGGAGCTGCTGGGGCCTTGCGGGGGTGATTTGATAGGGAAAGGAGCCGATGTACAAGCTATGCACCATGGGCACGTGTGTGGAGCGGGCTGTTGGCGTTATTTTATGGGAGACTGAAGAGAAGGGCTATGGTTTGGGACGATGTAGCTCTGGTGAGCCGTGTCGCTACCCTGTGGAGCTGCTCTCGCTGTAGGGAGGGAAATTTGGGGACGGCCAGTAGTGCACGCAGTGGGAGCCTGAGCCTCTCAGCAGCCTGGTGTGGGGGGACCCTTCCTGTGCCCCTGCTGTGCACCGTGCTTCTCACAGTGTCTCTCAGAGCTTGGCAAGGGCTGATGCATTGGCACCTACGGGAGCCATCGTGGGGCTTTGCTTCTGCAAAGGCTGAAATCAGAGGACGTGACCTGCGGGAAGATGCTCAGCACGGCGGGGTCCGGAGGCCCGGACTCCTGTCAGCCCTGCTGCTGTGCTGGTGGCCGAGCTGATGGCAGGGCAAGAAGGACGGGTGCGAGCAAAACCCGTCTCGATGCAAAGCCCAGGAGGGGAGAGGTGCTGGGGGCAGTGGGACGGGAGAGGAGCCAGGTCGA
>NW_010398812.1:0-14030 GCF_000710305.1 Buceros rhinoceros silvestris
GGAGGCGGCTCGCTGAGGGGCCGTGTCCCTCTGTCGGGTTCCGCGGGCTGTGGTCACCGCAGGGTGGTTGCAGGGCGGCCGCCGTGACCGGGAGCAGTGCTCCCTCCCTTCTCTCCCGTGAAGTACATCGCGTCACATCTGGCCTCGGCAGAGCCTGCTGGACACCCACGCACACATTTCCCTGCTCCTGGGAAGCGAGTGCTCTCTGTGTAGCCGAGGTTGTTGGTATTAGTTAGTAGAGTGGACTTCTGACGTCTTGTTCCTCAGTATTTCGGGCGTTTTGAAACAAACGCAGCTAACGTCCCCCTGCGCTGTGTAACTGGTACTGGCGTGGGAGCTGAGTGAAAGCAGGTCTTCAGAGAAGATGCCAAATTAATGCTGAAAATCAGAAGTGACAAGTACAGAAAAGCTCTATGAACTAAGAGCAGGTTTAGTTCAAATTTGAGATGGGTAGAAATGCGTACAGGCTGCTTTTTATTCCAGGAAACCGTTTTCTGCAACAAGAACATCTCCTTTGGTCATGATAACCCAAAGGCTGTAGTGCTCTGTCAACCACCGGATGGCTGTGAAGCGAAGAACCCTGTTGCATTCTCAAACAGTGGAAAATGGAGAAAAAGAAAAGGGAAAAAAAGTCAATACTCTCAGAAAACCGAATTAATGCGACCCGTCCCTTGTGTACTCCTGCTTTGTAGGCTTGCTGAAGGAGAGTCCCTAACCTACAGGAAAATCACCCAAAATATCAATGAAAGGAACAGTTCAACAGCCCAAGATGGAAATCAGTGTTGGTAACTGTTATTTTTCTCTAAGCATAATTACAGCAGCTCAACACCTAAGCCTGTGTTTTGCAACTGTGACATGATTGACAGGGAAACACAATTTATTTTCTAAAGTGACTATAGTAAGTTGCTCTGTAAACTTGTAGGCTGTGAACTGTACATCCCTTGTTTAAGGGAAAAACTAGTTTATTTTAGTAATGGTCTTCACCTTAAAGAAAAATTAGCTATAATCCTATAGCCCTGAAGGTAATATTTCTGTTTAAGAAGGAACAATAAATCTGTTAATAGCTTTGCAGTAGCTGAATGACTGATGAGAGGCTTTCGGAGCACGTAGTGAAATTCACCAAAAACTGAATTTCAAACATGCATTTACAGGGTGTTCTAACGAGACAGTGTATGATTTCTGTGAGTAAAACCCCTGTGTAGGTGCATGTCGATATTGGTGATTATGAATTGTGACTCGTGGGTGGTTTGTTACTAATAACAGTGGTTGCTAGTGGTAACGCAGCCAAGAACTTCACTGGTGTGATCTTTGCTTAAGAGGATTGAGCCTCCTGCTTTGTTTACTTCCATTTTCTTAGAGGGAGCTTTCAGGTTATGCTTACTTTAATATTCAGTATTTGTTTTCTCCATCTTTGGTTCCAGCTGGTACCACCAAACTCCTTAGTTATTAAAAAAAAATAGTGGGAAAAGAAGTAGTAAGAGATGGTGTTTTGGATTAGAAAAACGACAGTGACATCAGTCCATCAGAATTCTTTGCACCATCATCTGCATCTCTCTAGTCTGAGGACTGAGGTCATCCTGGTACTTGGAGGAACACAGTACTTCTCTAGGTGTCTGCAGCAAAACATTTCCTATTACCAGTCCTGTATTCATGGAACAGAGCTGGAGTCCTCAGCAGCTGATTTTACTCATCCAGCTTGTCATACTAATATGTCATTAGTGATAAATGTGTTGTGCCCTTTAGACATGCAGGCATACCTCAGCCATTGCAGTGGTGGTTCTTTTGCTCAACCAGCCTGGTGACCAGGTGTGTGTACGCTCAGTCCTGTTTCTTTTGCTGCACACCTCGCTTTTTCCAACCGGCAGTTGGTTACCCATTTCTCAGATGAACAGCTGAGCCCTTTCATTATCCCTTCCCTTCTTTTCCCTCCTGCCACATGTAATGTTGTGAATCACTGTGTCACATTCTACTTGCACAGTATCAAATCTGTGTGTAGGTGTAAAGAGGAAAATAAGCAGGGAATTTCCATTCTCTGCAAGCAGGCAGGACTGGACTGGGAGTGGGCAATGGTTAAATCCTACTGCCCGTTTCATTTAACCACCAGAGGACTCTGCCTTCGGTTCTGCAATAGGTGTTCCTGTTGGCACCAAACAGGAGTCACAACACTGCCTCCTACCTGGCCTTGCGACCATCCAGCATCTGTATATACTACAGGAACTGTGCATTTGTCTTTCAGTCTCTGCTATGTGAAATACTCATAGAATCTCTTTGTTCGCATTTCTGTCTTTTATCTGGCCATTTTGCCATTTCTTATTAATTGTGCCTTCTAAACTGTGAAGCTGCTGTTGGAAGCCGCATCCTTGGAGGCACAGGTACGAGTGCAATCTGCTGAATTGCAGCTGCAGTTTCTTGCAGCCCCCTTGGTTTTTGCTAAGATGTTCCAGGAATAACTGCCATTACAAACACCTGAAAAAAAAATGAGGAATCTGAGGGCTCGAAGCTTGTGTCTGTTTTCAATCACACTAAACTTGCATAAAGACCTCCAGCAGTCCATCTGGAAGGGGAAATCAGAATCACAACTGTGATCGTTGCTGTGGTGTTGAGCTGGGTTCTTTCAGTATCCAAACCTGAACAGGTATCGCAATTTCACAAAGCTGTTAGGAAAACACCTTTAAATAGTGTTTTTAACTTATGGGTTTTAGTCGTATTTTAAATACACCTTAAAAAGGCTATTTAAAGTGTAAAAGTTTCATGTAATGGACCTGTAATGGTGCAGGAACTTATTCACCATAATTAATATCTGAAAAGAATGTTTTGTGCAGAAACGTTCTTTTCGCCTGTGATGGAAAGTGGAAGGTCTGATCTGCAAGAGAATTCAAATGATGGCTTTTGTTTTGAGCTCTTTTAGGGCAGTGTCTAGTGAATGGCTACCATCTTTAGAGGCTTTTTCTGAGGCAAGGTTTAATTAAAATGTGCAACAATCTGTGGTAATTGGGATAATTGCTAGTAATACAGAAGGAGTAGGAAAGACCTGTTTTCATAGTACAGATTTGATTGGTTAAAGGCTGGGCTCCTTTAAGTGGTTTGGGCCTGTAGAAAATGCGAATGTGACGGGATAGATGAACACCAGTAGGTAACTGAGAAATTGCAGGCTGTTTACTTTGAGTCTGAAATAATCTTTGCCTCAGAAGGCAGCAACAAAATTGTGTCTAGATGTGCTTATCCTCAGGCAGGATGTTCTGCCTCTCTCCTGTTGCTTCTTTCTCCAGATGTGCCTTCGCAGCTACTTTTTCCTTACATTTATCTTCCTTAATTAGTAAAAACTGGTAATTACAGGCGAAGCTAAGGTGCTTTTGTTATTGGCACTCAGACTCCCCAAGCTTTGCACAAACTAATCTGTGTTTTTCTCTATGTTGTGGAACAATTCCCCTGAAGCAGAACGTGTTGTTCAGAAAAGCAAAATGAAATTCCTTGGCTGTGGCACGGTCAGTGAGAGAAAACATTTTTACAGAGAGACTGCTACTGGAAATTTTGTGCAATATAAGTAGGTGCAGCTGGTTATGCTTGTGAATAGCAAAGTGATTTGTGGAATTAACTGCTTCACCTGATGAATGTACTTGCGGTAGCCTTGAAGGTTTTGCCTAGAGGTGCTGATTAGAATATGGATAAATTCTCTTCAGTTCCACAAGTCCCATGCAGAGACACTGCTGGGGTAAAAGTTGTCCTTTTTCTAATCTGAATTCCTTCATTAGAAATGAACTAGTACAAAAACTGTGTGTGAGTTTAAACTCGGGCTTTTTATTATGGAATCTGCCCACACCATCTTCCCCTTGGCCGAAGCTAACGTGAATTTGTTGATCTTTAAGACAGGCGTTGAGACTCATTTGTTTACTAAGACTTGATGGAGGCTTAGCCACAGTGATGTTTGAAGACATGTTTAGATTTAGAATTTTGCTTAAACCCTGAAACCTACTCTCGTTTAAGAGTAACTGTGAAGTTGATCATGTTTTTATTTTAGCTCAAATGTTTTAGAGGTGCAAATTAAATCTTTAGTTTTATGAAAAATTGGGAGAAAAAAAGAAGTATGAATGTGTTGTGTGTGAAAGCTGTAAGAGCAGTAAATGCAGTTAACAGCCAGTTGAGAACATAGCAGGCAGAGGGCTGTGGTTATTAGCAAGCTGAAAAACTGCTGGGCTGAGGACTGCTTTGAAATAGTGAAAAGAAGACTAGAAGTGGTCCATTTTTGTAAATAAATGTAACAAAGCCTTTGAAATAGAAACTGTAAAGGTTATTAGGTGTTTTGCTGGTGGTTGTTGCGGGGTGAGGTGGTTTTTTTCGTTTTAGACTCAGTGCTAGAAGTCTGGAATAACAATAGGACTACCAGTTTAACATCATGCTTGTACCAAAAAGCATCCTTTTACACTAAGATGCTTGTTACAAAACCAAACCAAAACAACAAACAAAGGGCCAATCACACAGAGCTGTTTCGTTACATGAATCAAGAACCTGCTTAAACTAATTGAATTGAACAGCGAGGAACATCCAGAATTATTATACCCCTCCATTCATTTTAAATAAATCTCAAATGAAGTTTTGTGGGGGAGCATAAGCATTCTTGCCTTACAGCTAAAGAACTGGGGGAGTACACAGCTATGGGCAGTTCCATGTTGCTGTGGGGGCGTTGTGAATTAAACCTGGACGTCCTGCCCCAAACACTAAGGGTGCCATACGCTCCACCCACGCCGAGGCTGATGTGCGCATTGCGGTTCTGCTGGTTACTGACCTCAGTAACAACATTGCTTTGTTCTGGCCTCTGTAATATTTCTGTTTGGGGTCTTGTGGCAGTGTCGTCAACTCTGAGTATCAGTCATTAACTCCTGAAAGACAGCAGTCGTAATTGTAGAGCAAAGGATGCGAACAGTATGCAAGCTTTATTTGCCTCTTAATTTCCTACAGAGCTTTGCGATCCTGTCAATGCCCAGAAATCTTAACCTGTAGCTGGAAAAAGCAGCCCATCCCACTGCGGAAATTCCATCTGAGTCTGATGCAGTCTTGTGCAAGTTGCATGCAAGTAGATATAGGCGTAAAAGGACCCACAGCATCATGTAAACTCCAGCATGTGAAAATCATCTGAAGGTGAAAATCATCCTTTACTAAACTCCGTATAAATTGCTAACCTCATTTGTTAGGATTTATTACTTGAAGAGTACCGAGAAGTGTCGTACCAGAACTACAAGGGCAAATTCTGTGTAGAACTGTTTCTGCAGCGTGATGTTATTGCCTATTGTTAAAATGACAGAACTGTTTGTAGGTGACACCTGCAGGAAACTTACAGTTTAGCACAGTCATGTGAGTTTTCTCTTACAGTCCATCAATACGCAGTCCAACAGCAACTCTTTTCCACCAGTCCCCCAGCTAAATGCTCCTTGCTTCGCGGTCTGACTGCCCAGAAGCAACTTTGTTACCGGGGAGTGATTTAGCATCAGAGAATCCTTGATAGTGTCAAAATAATTTTCAATCCACCAGTTAGTTTAAGGAAGGTTATAGGAAAAACAAAACAAAAATCCGTCCTAAACACAGTATGGTAGAAGAGATGTATATTTGAGGTTTTCTGTGTATTCGCTGGAAGTATAAGGTTTAGAGAATGAACAGCCACTTCCCTTCCATGAGTCAGCCTGTTACATGGCCACTCAACAGCCAAGATGCAACCCAAGCAAGGTAATTAGTGATCGGCTAATTGGATTCCCTTGTATAGCACAGCATCTAAAGCATTGTAGATGACTAGAAGAAAAATAGAACAAGAAGATTTCTCGCATCAGAGTTTGATCCTGTTTTTTTTGTTACGATATTTCTGGAAAGTTGGTTGCAAGCCCGTGGAAGATAACTAGCGGCTTTCTGAAAAGAATGATCAGAACAAGGTGAGAGTTTGGATAATTATCCTGAAATGAAGGAACTAAATCAATACTGACAAAATTTAGCTGTGTAAGATGACACAGTTTTACCATTGAAATATACCCAGTTCTATGTTCAGGTATTTTCAAAGCAAGTTTCTGGTGTGAGAATAGACCCCTTAGAATCCCACTGCAATGTTTTCTTTCTTTTCCTTTCATTTCAAATTCCATTATCTACAGTTAGGCAGTTGGATGTGGTGGAAGGTACTCTGGAATAAAATTCACATCTTTCTAGAAAGTTAAGAGTTTTACTAGCTTTACATATTCCTAATTGCTATGGCTGCCTTCGTACCCTACACAAAACGTTCTAGATCTCTGCCTCTGAAGGCAAATGGCACGGCCCAGCTTGCATCCCTCACTTCCTGCTGCAGCCAGGGGGTCATTAACACCATCTTCCAGTAACAGCCCCTGGCCTGGCTTATCCTCTGGCTTAGGGAAATGCCAGTTCACACAGACCGAAACCATCCCAGGGAGGGTGCTGCGGGTGGGTGGCTTAAGCCATTTCCTGGATCCTTTTTGTTTACTAGTGCAGAAGTAGCCAAAGCAGCTACACTAGACTTTCTTATGTCCTGGGAAGTAGTTTGTTTAGTCAGGTGTAGAAACTTCTGCAGTGTAGACCTGGTGTGGTGAAGTCGATGAAGTGCTGGTGTAGTCGTGATGCTGCAGGAGGTGCTTGGCTGTTGCAGTATTGCATTTCATAGGTATAATTGACTTGAAGGCATTTCCTAATGTAATTAATCTGTGTTTTCTTTAAGAAAATAACTTTAATTAATGTTCTTTTTTGAAACTAGGGTTAATAATGTTAGAATTGCTTCAACTTCTGTGAACGATTTTGTTGTTGGAAATCTCAGTAAAAGAAAAAATTTGCATCTTAAAGCATTGTAGACTCATTAAAATTCTTCTCATGGATAATTAAAGAAAACTGAATTAAAAGGAAAGTTTAACAGTAAGCAGCTCACAGGCACTGCGACATTTCAAGCATGTTAAAATCAGAAAGAAATAGCTTTTGTAGCTGTAGTCTCCTCCTCTTGTGTTACGTGGTGTTTTTCTTAACAAATAACTGGTTACTGTTGGTTTCTTCAGTTGTCCAAGCAGCTTATTTATGCCTGACCCACAGAGTTCCTCAGCATATTTGTGACCAGCTCTAGAGGGTTCGTCGGCATGCCTAACAGTGGAGAGACTCTTACGAAAAAATTACAAGATGAAAATGCAATGAATATTTCAGAAAGCTATCAAAATGGGTAAAGTAACTCGAGTATTTATTTTAACAAACTGATGTACCAGTTTCTCACAACTTAGGTTTGTCTTCTACTACTGCACAGATCCACAAGGACCTTGTCTGCCTGATGGTGTCTCTGCTATCTAATGCAGAATAAGGTGTATCTTTTGAGGCTGCAATGAGGGAAAATTGTAATGAATATTCTAAATGGGTTTATTCTCCTCTGCTAACTTGTAGTTTGGTGTTAACAGCATCATTCAGTAGGGATTCTGTTGCTTATATCTGTTTGAATAGATCTAGTTAGATAGTGTGCATTTGATAGCACAGAGGGTCTTCACTCCAGAAGCAGGCGCGGCAGCAGTGTGTGTGTAGCTGTTCCAACAGAGGTACGCTTAGCTCTGGGGCGCAGCTGCTTGCAAAATGAATGCTAGAATGCTAATGAAACTACTGGTAAACTACTAGACTCTTACGCTTCAGTAAATTAGATGGTTAATGGCTGTTCAACTATGTGGTGAGATTATAGGTGTTCTGAAATACCAGAAAACAGCAAATTTCAGATAGTCAAGGAAAAAAACCCCACAAACAAGTCACTGCTCCCATACCATCCTTTCATGTGTCTCTGATGGTAAGGGTGGCACTGAAGACCCTTGAAGTTCAGTACCGGTTGCTCTGCACCTTTTACAGTGCATGTAATCTACTCTGAATGGACTTTCTAAAATACACTAGCTGCTGCTATGGAAGTGGATCTCTCTTCCATCCTGAATTTGGGGGAATAATCCTTAGATGATAATTAGCCTTTGTGGTTGACCATTTTCTTCCCATCAAAGGCAACAGAACTTGAACAAGGTAACCCGTATCTAGAGACAGGAGTGGGAAACTTGATTTTAGAAGAGTTTGTTTTAGGGTTTATATTACCTTTTTACAGGTAAGATAGCCCTGCTGGCTGCTGTTACTCTCGTCACTGAAATGGTACCTTCCATTAGAGAGAGCTCCCTGTCTTCAGAGGTTTTGGAAATACCTATTTTAAGAATAGAAGGACTCACCTCACAGGAAATATTTTAACTTCTAATGGTTGTCACTATATCACAATTGCTGAGTAATAATTTCCCATTCCTAGACACCGAATTGTTGTATCAGGTAGATACTTTTTTGTTAAGTTAAATCTAACTTCATATTTGTTTAGGTAATAACTTGCATGTTATATCACTTAGGAGATTTATTTGACCCTTTCAGGTAAACAGTTGTTTGGGATAATTTTTATCATAATGGTTTCTTCTGTTCTGGGCTTTATAATCCTGGATTATCATGATTAGGAGCTGTAGACTTAACATTTTTGGAAAAGAAACAAGTTTAAGAAATCTTTGCAAGCTTTTGAATGTTTTGCTGTTGCTTCTGGAGTCCTAATGCAGTTAAAACTAGAACTGTAATTTTTTTATGATCCAAAGATCATAAAAAAGATCATTTGACTTATCAGTATAGGTATACATACACACCGACTTATGACAGTTAAGGTTCTGCTAGATTAGTAATAATGCCTCTGTTTTAGTCCATGCATGCTTTCATTTGCACGCTTAAGCAAAAAAATGTTTCCATATTTTCTTTATTAAAAAAAAAAGGCTAAAAGAAAAATGAATCATGTATAGTGGTTTGCACCCACTGCAAACAGGAGGTTTAAGTTTCCTGTATTATAAAGATGTTTAGCATTTGGTTTGTTTCTGAATTTCTACTGAAAGAACTTAACAGAGACTAGATCTGCAAATGCTTTTGGTGCATTGAAGGTCCTTGGCATAAATGCGTCTTCATTAGTTTTTTTTAAGAAGTCAGGGCATGTTGTCCTGGTAAGTAGTGTGGTTTACCTGGTGTGGGTTGATGATGGGCTGCAAATTTTAGATACCTTTTTTGTATGTTGGAAGGAGGATTCCTGGTAGAAAGGACTAGACAAAGAAAATAAAACTTTAGCAAAGTGGAAAGAGGGGAGGGGGAAAGGCCTTTATAGGGCTGAAATTGATTCAGTGCGACCTAAAAAATGAGGAAGAGATGAAGAAATGAGTTCTGTGTGACCTAACTTTGCTGAGCTCCCTGCAGATAGCCATACAGAGACAGCTACTGGACTATTTCAGCTTCAGGTCTGGGATTTTGCTGTGCAGGGAAGAACAGAGCCAGAAAATCTGTACCAAGGTCAGTGAAGGGTTGTAGTACACTCCCAACTGCTGAATAGAGCCTTTTTTTTAGGAGGAAAAAAGGCTGGATGCATTGTTAATTCCTTCCCATTCACCCACATAGTTCCCATCTGTCTGTAAACTAGTCTGCTCACCAAAACAAATGGGCTGATTTTTGAGAATATTTAGTCCTAACAAAAGAAAAAAATACTTTCATTTTTTGCAAGTAAAGAGATAGGTTTTGCTAGGAGGCACGTGCCAGCTGTGTTATATGGTGAAATAGGTCTCAGCTGTTAACTTTATCTTTAGTACTTTGCTCTTTATTAAGCATTTTTGTTGCTTTTAAATATACCTCAGTGAGGGAAGAAGTTACATGGTTAATTGGAGAAATACCCTTTTCTTGTGCACTGCGACAAGCAAACAGGAATCAGCTGACCCTTTTTGCAAGAGCAGGACCACATCTGGGCTCATTTCTGGCCCCGTTTTTAAGTCTCGTGAGGGCATGAAAACCAATTAAAACCTAAATCTAGCCTGTGTTTTGAGGACAAAGGGAAATTTTAAATAGAATGAATAAGGAATGTATTGCAATAGTGCCCTAATTTGAATAGAGGAGTAATTAGTAAATAAGATAACTAGTCATAATAGACAGCAATGTCTCTGTAAGGGCCCATGAGGACCTCTTGTCACTCTTTACTTTGCTCCTTAATATAGGAAGAATTTTATATGTAGTACAAAATTAATGTTTAATGTGGTGTGCCATTATTGTGGGGTTTTTTTGCTTGTGTCATAGAAAACATCTCCAAAATGTCTTGGGTAATGATTCACAGCCTCTCCGAGACTGAAGATTCTGTAGCTGCTGCTTGGCTATTTATGTGCTGGGCACAAATTTCTATTTAGCTGCTGAGCTGTCAAAGCTTTGGTGCTATGTTGCTATGTTGATTTAAGTCCAAGTGACTTTATTGTCTTTGTCTAGAACTCTAGGACAGATCTGTAATTCTAAATTTATTGCCTTGTGCTCCCTCCTACAGTGTCTCCCCAGAGCTATGTTTTAAAATACTTGATACAGCCCTTGGAGGATGCAAGAGGAGTTAGGAAAAGATTTGTCATGAATGGGATCCAGATGAAGATATTTAGTTTCTAAAGTTTCTAGGCAAAGTGCCAGAATAATTAAAATTTTCAGAGGTACCAATAGGTAATTCAAGCCATCGCTTTCTGCTGCCAGAACTGTCAGATGATTACTTAGCGATTCCATCTTGAATTCAAATGCCCCAGTGAGCCGTTGAAAATGCCTAACACCCAATGAAAAGTACTTTGGAATGTGCAGATCTAGATGCAAAACATATTACCAAAGCAGCTCCAGTTCAGATTAAGGCTGGTGGAATGTATATAGCTCGGTTGTCCCGGAGAACATGTAACAAAAGCTAAGGGGCCAAAAAAATCCCATTGTTAGAACAGAGATAAATATTTAGGACGCTTGTCACAAAGAATGAAGCAGCAGAAGATGCACACTGATTGAAAGAGGATGTTTTTCATCTACTGTATTATTAATTACCTAAATAAACAACCAACCAAGCTGTAGGAGTTTAGAGATGACATTCACCAAGTCATCCTCAGGAGAAGCAAGGGTTGAAAGATTAAAACAAAATTAATGAAGAAGTTCTGCCTTGGAAAAAAAGCATATTTTCCAGTTCAGCCTATTTTTTGTGTATGAAATAAGATTCATATTGAATAGCTAGGAAAGCCAATTTGTCCAAAGTGCTTGAGGAAAAAAGTGCTTGTGCAAATGAGGACACCTTGCTCCCTAAGATAAACACCTGCATATTACAAAATACTTCTTTGGGCAAGGCAGGCAGGTAAAGGAGTTTAATTATAAGGTGGAGGCTGTTGTAAGAACGATGCAGTAACATGCCTAGTGTGACACTCAAAAGTAGCCTGGTGGGAGACTTATGAATGATGTGCTTGGAGGAGCAGGGAAGCAGGTGAAGGAGCTGCAGCGCTTTGGGTGTGGGCAAAACATGGGTGAGCCTTGGTGAGGGCCCTTGCTCCTGAAGGCATCGCTGAGAGCACTCCCAGGAGGAGCTGGATGGATCGCTTTTTGGAAAAAGCGTGTAAGCAACAGAGGAACTGTATGAGCTCAGCAGACGCTGTAACTGAGCACTCCTGCGTTATTGGCTCTGTTCTTTGTTGTAGACAATCTGCAGGATAATTTATTTTGAAGGAACAAAAGAACAAAAATCATGCAGTAGTTTATAAGAAAGCTTCAGAAGTTAAGCAGACAGGGACTGCAGTAATATGGTTGACTACAGCCATCGCTTTGATCATACTGTTCTTCTAAAATTAGGCATCACATAAATCTCAATTTACTGCATCCCTAATATATGAATATACTCCCAGATATCTTCAACAGTGAACATTCCCCATACATTAAACCAGAATAAAATCAGTTAATAAAAATATTTTCACTATATGGTGAGCCCACACGTATGGTACAGCATGATCCAGGAGCAAGGTGAGAGTGGAAAAGCTGTGTAATAGGCAAAGCCTCTGCCTTGGAAATACCAGAGGGGAGGAGGTGGTAGCTTCACTCTCATGTGAGTCCAGACAGCAGAGGTCGGGATGGTAACCTAATGGTCTCTGGATGAATGCATAGGCTGAACTACTGACTATTTTAATTAAAAAAAAAAAAAAAAAAAGGGGGGTTTATCTCACTCCGGCATTCTTGGAAAAGGCTTGGCACTATCCCACTCCCCAACCATTTTGGACTGAACTACTGGCTATTTTAATTAAAAAAAAAAAAAAGGTGTGTTTAAATCTCTTTTGTGAGCAATCATGATTGTGATTTTTTTCAGGCTTTAAATTCTTTTGCTTCCTATGCATATATAAAGAGTTATGAGTAAATATTCTGAAGTCTAAAGGAATAACCTTGAGCTGAATAATGCATTAACAATATACGCATATAGTTATTGGATAAACTGCTTAGTTTTGGAAGTTTACAGGAAGCTGGTTTAGTTTTAAAAATTCTGATAACCCTTGTAGAGAGCCAACTGGTAAAAATTTAACACTGGCAAAGGTGCAGGAGTTGAGCAGTAGTGATAAGGAACAGGAATACAGAAGGAATATGAGGTGTCTTTTTTATTTGCCGTTGTATGTAGTGAGTTTAACTCCCCTGAAATCTCATGATAATATGGCTGCTGCGTAACAGCATTCATATCTTGGTGGAGCAGTGTGTGATCTTAGAAATGGCTCCGCAGAGTTCAAGCCAACATATTGAACCCCACAACATAAAGTTCATAATTTGTAAATTTGAGAGAAAAGATTCCAACCTAATTATGCAGGACAACCTGTGTATTCTGTGAAGCTTATTAAAGTGACACTCTGTGTAAAGCATCTTCTCCGTAGAAATCGTTGGTCCGTTATCATAGTAAAGACTGACTTCATACAGTCTTTTCAGTTTTATTCTTAGTATTTTCACAATGTTTTGCTATGAGGAGAGAATTTAGAGGACAGCAAATTCCTGACTGTATTTGACCTTGAATGTGAGAAGCAAGCAGAAATTGCAGTTCCCAGAGAAGGAAACAATAGAGCCTGTGGAGGGAAAAGGCCAATTCCAAAGTCCCTTGAAACCAAAAAGTTACGGAAATTATTATCATAGTAAGAAGTGGCGTTAATCAGACATCGATATCATTATGGTAGCAGAAAAACCAGTTTTTCTAACTTGTAACTTCAGGAAGAGCACTGCCGTTTCATAATGATAAAAGTGGAGACATTTAGCTATTACATATAGTTTCCATAGTTACAATAAGAAATAATACTGTATTCACTGGCTTCCATCAAATACACTTAGTTGAAAAAGTCGTTGCTATGTCAGCAAATTCAGGTTGGATGCTTTGCTTCTAGTGAATCATCACCAGCAGTAAGGACTGCCAGCGACATCAGGCATTGTTTTACCATTATGAGACTAGTCGCACATGCATCACTTCCTCTGGTTTGCAAAGATAAATCTCCCTAGAGCTGTTAGAACCTTGGAAACAAAGGAGGAAGGGAAACTTTCTCGGTAATCCAATATAGAGATTGTTCAAATTCTTGCTTGTTCTGCTGGCCTGATGTGCGAGGACAGTTCCGATATGGTACAACATCTAACTGGCACAGATAGATACTGGTGGTGGCTGCAAGTGAGTTGTCCTGCGTTAGGATTTGCCCCAAACCTCTGGATAAGCCAGTCAGCCTGAGCATGCGGTGTCTCTGTCTGGGCTGAAGAGGCGTCTGTTAGTGCGTTGAATGTGTCAGTCATGTTTGATAGAATGGTACCTTGAAATTAAATCCCGAATCCCATCAGGAATACTGTCATTCAAACCCCACTCCTGCTAATGGAGGTACACAGAAGTATGCTGTTCAGTTCTGGCTGGTCGGCGCTGGGTAGCCTGAGCTCCGTTTGTTCTGACTGGCTTGCTGAAGTGACCTCTGCTGTCAGATCCCGGGGATGTGCTTTGTACAGGTTTTGCCTATTACCTGTGGAATCATGAACTTCTTTAAAATGCAAAAATCAAATGTAGAATATCCACTTTTAAACTGGTAGTTGGACTCTGGAGCATGCTGTCCCTGCACTACTAACATTAAATAATTTATGCAGAACCTCAGCCTTAATGACAAATTTGGCAGTCAAAGTCCAGATTTCCAAAGCATTTTGGTTTTGCTGGGGCA
>NW_010398813.1:0-1186 GCF_000710305.1 Buceros rhinoceros silvestris
GCTCCCCCTGCCCTCTCCCCACCTCATTTTCTCACATTATTCTGTCAATTGGAGGATTTTGGGGGAGCGGGGGAGGAGGTGGAGGGAGAAATGGGATCTTCCCCCGGCCCCTCTTGGTGCGGGGAACCCGCCAGCCCCGCACTTCCCGCACCCGTCATTAAAACTTATTTTTACCCCGGTAATATTTTGTGCTTAACTCCCGAGCAGAGCTCGCTGCACTTTATTATAGATATTTTACACTCTCGAAGTCTTTTAATTAGAAAGAGCATAACAAGCCATATTTGCTTGCAACAACTTAACAAATAAAAGGCCTGTAGCTGCAACTGTGAAGGAGCTATATTATTGTTTTTATGGGGCCATAAAAAGTCGCTCAGCCTGTTCTGCTAGGGAGAAGGTCGTAAAGATGGTTCAGTTTATTTAATTTATATCTCCGAGCTGTAAAACTTACCACTGTGGGAGTTCATACGCTGCATCCATGGGTATATTTGAATGCTAGTTTTTTGTTCTTGCGAAGTGTTCCTGTTTTGGTCACTGGTAAAATCCTGTGCGATTGATGTCTGTGTATTATGTCCCATAGAATTTTGCCTGCAGCTAGAAAGCATGTCTTTTTCTTGGTAAAAAGCATTAGATCCATAGTCATAAGGTCCTCGGCTGGAGCTAAACACAACATTATCTTGCGGTGAATAAAAAGGAGAAGAATAAATCCGGTTTTGAGCAACGGCTGCTCCATAAGTAGAAAAATGCCTGACAGGGTCATAGGCAGTTGAATTGAGGGCTACGTTGGGAAGCACCTCTTGGCCACTGGTTAGATGGCAGGATAAAGATGGGTTTGTAAAATAGGAATTCATATCGTCCTCTATACCTGGCTGTGTGATTTCTTTAATATTTATTTCTGTCTCCAGTTTGTAGTCTGAACTAGATTGTTATAGGGAAGGCTCTGCTCCAGGACAGACAAAATGACAAAGTCAGCTGACCCGGGGGGAGCCAATGGGGAGGCGGGTGTCAAAAAGGGAAAAAATTGCTTTTGCTTCTGTTGATTCCCTAGTTGAAACTAAGTGGGCATGGAAAGTAAGTCCTGCACCCCCAAAACCCCCCCGGCACACCCGGGGTGCCGGGGGATGGGGAGGATGTGGTGGGGAGGGGAGCGCTCCTGGAGCCAGGGCTGGGGGTGCTGCCGGGGGGGGAA
>NW_010398814.1:0-402 GCF_000710305.1 Buceros rhinoceros silvestris
CGTCACCAAGAGCCTGGACGATGTGAGTGCCAGTGAGCGCGGCACAGCGTGGGGTGCTGGGGTCTCAGGGTGCTGCTTGCAAGGACAGGGCATCCCTGGGGAAGGTCCCCTGAGTGTGCTGGGCTGGTGTCCCTGCACAAGGGACCGTGTGTCTGCCAAGCTTCGCACCATGCACTGGTGCCCACCGTCCCCTGCACCCTGTGGCAGCGCTGGATGGCTCTTGCTGGGGCCCACCCACCCCCTGCAGTGCTGCTGACTCCCGTGCCCAGAGCCCACTGTGGTACCCCTGACCCCCGTGCCCGACCCTGTCGCGGTCCTGCTGACCCATGTGCCCGACCTCGATCCCTGTGGCTGACCCTGGCATGGTGCCACTGTCTCCCACGCCTGGCACTGCCCCCCGTT
>NW_010398814.1:548-820 GCF_000710305.1 Buceros rhinoceros silvestris
CCGTTCCTGCGCCGTGTTGCTGGGCCCCTGACCCCTGTGCCCAGCCCTGCCATGGTTCTGCTGAGCACCGCCCCTGTCACTGACCCCCATGCCTCACCCCATCACCATGCCCCCGACCTCTGTGCCCGGTCCCATCGTGGTGCCGCTGACCCCCATGCCCGGCCGCAGCTCTACTCCTCCTGGCACAGCCTGAACAAGGCGTGGACAGAGCGTTACACTCGCCTTGAGGAGCAGCTCCAGGCTTCTGTCACCTACCAGGACAACATGCAGGT
>NW_010398815.1:0-6109 GCF_000710305.1 Buceros rhinoceros silvestris
CTTCCGATAGAACCCGAGGAGGTTTACAGGGGGATAATAATAATAAAAATCTCCGCGTTCGGATTCGCCAACTAAACGCGGACCAAAGCTGCGCTCCCGCACGGTCCCCGTGGTGCTGATGCTCCGCTAACAGTTCGGATATGCAAAGTTTGCTGGGGAAAATGGGACTGACTTTTACAGGGGATCAGATTGCTGCTCTAGTATTAGTGTTTTTCTTTCGTCTAGAGAAACCTTCTTCTCTCCCCCCCGACTCCTCCCCACCCTTCTTAAAACCCAGGCAGCAGAGTCCACTTCGTTCTCAGTGACAAAGCAATTAGATGCCGCAGAACAATTTCTTTCTTTGGAGTTTCCCACAGAAAAAAAAAAGACTTATATGATAGAAATAATTTGATTGGGGTCAGGATTTCTGCTCAAAATAACCCAAGGGTATTCTGAGAATTGCCTGGGTTCTGGTGAAATCCCACTGGACGCCAATCAACACTGTCCAGCTTCAATTATGGGTTTAGATGTTTTCCCTCTTCCCTTTGCGCAGGGATTTGAAGCTGAGATATGCAAACACAGGCCATTGTCAAATACTCCGATGGGAGATGGGTCTTCAGCCCCTGAAGACAATATCTTCTGCCTTCTTGTATAAATATTTTAATTGCTAATTGGCTGGTCTCATTTAACACAGATTTGGCATTTATCATTTGAATTTAAACTTGTTAAAACTGACAATTTTCTTGGCTACCTGTGTTAATAATTTAAAAGGAAAGCTCATTTTTAAATTATTATGGGTAATTATTTTGTAACTAGTGTGGAAATTGTCATTTCTGCAGCCTTAAAAGATCCTAGAAGCAGCATGAGTGGATCAATATGGATCAAATCCCAGAAACGTGAAGATGCACGGTAAGAGCGTCTTCTGTATAAAATGTCACGTAGCTGGGGAAAATCTTAAAATTAGACCGTAATTCCTTATACTTGCAACTCCAAAGCTTGGATACTGCTGAAGAGAAGAGGTGTAGGTGGAGGATCGTAACAACCTTCTTAACTCTGGGGTTTGACTGTTCTGTGGCTGGGATGGGATTTGGGTGAGCGCACCTTGCAGGGCTCAAGCGGAGCGTTTGTTGTGTGCGGTATGTTTTCTACCTGTGTGCTGGCTGTTTGTGCAATACAGATGCTGTGGGTGTGCCGGTCCCAGTACAGCACCCTGCTGCCTTCTGCATGGCCAGTGGTGGGCCAGCACTTTCCTACCATGTCTGAGACTCCTGCAGTAATTAAATAAATTGTTTTGCCTGAATTTTTTACTTTTTGCCTGGAAGGTGCCAAGTTCAAAAAAGCGACTACCCAAATACTACGGTACGAAGGTGTGTTCTGGCACAGAGTGAAGCACAGGCTTTGCTGTTTGCAGAGTCTGTGGCCCGAGAAGACTGCACAGTGCCCGAAGTGAGCACCATCAGGGCTACTGGTAGCATTCAGGTGCACCGGGTGGCACTGACACCTTTGCGTTTGCAAGAAGGTGTCCGGTGGTGATTAATGCTCTGGATCCCCCTGAGGCAGTAAGTTTGTTTTCTCTGAGAAATGTTCAAGTATGATGAATAAAGTTTTAATTTCCAGGTATCAAAACCAAATGCAAGCAAGAGGGACAGATAACTTCTGTGTGCTCTGACAATTCTGTTTTCTTTTGTCAGAGAACACGCTTGCTGGGGTGGTGTTTGCAGGCTGCCGTCTAGGATCTGTAACTCCAGCACTCCCATCTGGCACACACCATACCTGCTGAGATGGTGGGCAGAGGCAGGCTGACCCCCAATCCTTCGCCGTTTCCAGCAGTTGGGTAAATGCTGCTGATTTCAGTGAGCCAGTGCTGAGCTTTAACAGGCAGAAAAGACCCTGCTCTGCCCCCGTAACTGGTGCGGAAGAGCCTCTCCCCACCTGCAGCACCAGACTTTCCATCCCTGGTAGGTGTTCGTGCTGCAGTTGGTGCTGATGTGTTTTTGCAGGTACAGTTCTCCCCCGTGCACCAGCCCTTGGCCCCCCAGCTGCCTCCATCGCGTTCACAGAAGCCCTTGGTAGAAGCGTGCTGTGTTTTGGCAGTGACATAGTCATCCTAGGTGTAATTCCCTTAAAAAGGATGTTTTGAAGTGCAAGGCGCGTTAGCGAGGTACGATGCCAGCACGGCCCCTCCAGTGTTCCCCAATTTCTCAGCATCCAGCCAGAGGTGTCTGCAGCTGCATTTAGCCTATAGCAAAAATGTGGAGAACAATGAGGTAAAGTCACACCTGCCCCCACCAGATGGCCCTCTTGCTTTTTAAATTTTGCTCCAAACAGCTGGTGAATGCTCTGCAAGCTCTTGCTGAGTTTATAAAAGATGTGAGTCTTTCCTGTCACTTTATTTTGGTAGTCTGCAGCACAGACTCCTGGAGGGTGGCAGTGGCTGTGGTGGACACACCCTGCCTTTCTCGGTGGTCCCCCTGTTTTCCTGGGTCTCTAAGTTGAGTCCGGAAGGAGAAGCACTGAGGAACTTAGGGAAGGTGCAGAGCAGGTCCTGGAAATGTTGCTAGACTGGACCTTCTTGCACATGTGTGTTACAGACCATGTCCAGCGTGTGCACCTGGCCCTGGCGCTAATTTGGAGGCAGGCTGTGCTCCGAGGGGCCGGCGGCTGTTTCGTGTGCTCAGATGTCAGCCCTCGGTCTCTGCCTGTCAGCAGCTGCCAAATTCTGCCAGTGATGCTTTTTGAGAGCAAGGGACGGTCTGGGAGATATTGAATTAGGCAATAACTTATTTTCCTGTTTACCTCGGAAAATAAGAAAGGGCATTTACTAACTCCTTACCTTGACATTTGAGTTTTGACTGTATGGTGGTGTTATAATATCGAGAAAATCAAACAGAACTTTTCAGCTTGCAAAATTACAAATTTCTGTGTTTTGGCACTAGTATAAACCAGTTGTTGATCCTGGATTTCCTAATGTTCACATCTTTCCCCCTACACCAGCATCATTTTCCCTTTGAGAACAATACCGGATCTGGCTCTTTCGTACTGTGTTGTTACTGGAGTATTTTAGTGCATTAACTAATAATTTGTTTATTCACAGAAAGGCTCTGCCCAGACATCGCTGCTGTAAGCTTTTCCATCTGCATGGCCCCATCCTGACCTTGATCTACTGTAGGGCTGCGAAGGGCTTGTTCACGCTCTAGCCTTGCAGGCTTTTCTATTGGGATTAGCTTTATGGGGCTCGAGTTGTTGAAGGGTGTTTCTACTGATAAATGGATTGAGACCCATATTTTAATCTCACGTCATCAAACATTCATCAGATACTCTTGGTCATTACTGACAGAGCCAGGTTTGAACTAGTGACCTGGCAGTAAAAGGTCCCATTAGCAATTTCCTTAAACTGTCAAGTCACTGCCTAACACAAATGAAACGTGATGGGATTTTTTTTTTCCAACAGGTAAAGGCAGTGGGTTTCTACTTAATTTTTGGTTACTAATGACTGTGTTACCAAAACAGAGTCTTTGTGCTCTCACATAACCCAGAAGTATGAAGAAGCACAAACGCGGGGTGTATCTCCCGGACGCAGCCCCTCCGCACAGGGCAGTTGTGTGGTCCGCAGTGCCACGCAAACCTCACCCGCTTGTTTCCGTGAGCGGGGAGAGCGCTGGAGAGTCCCGGTGGCAAACCCTATCCTCGCTGTGCCAGGTGCAGCAGAGGCTCCCCGTGCCAAGATGGATCTGGGCTGCCTGAGGGTTGCTCTCTGGAAGCAATAAAAGCGGAGGCTGACAGGCACCTAGAAAAGCTTCTCTGGCTCACATCACACTGCACTGTTCTTTCATCGGCAACTTTTGTATCCGAGTTCTTTCTCTCTTTACAGAATCATTTGAAGAAATAATGTGTGAGGGAGAAAAAAAATTACCTCTGGCAGTCATGTTATAATGGCTCTTGTGCTGACAGCCCTTTGGGAACAGTGGCAGCAGCAGGGTAAGTATATATGACATCTTTGTAGTGATAAAGAAACAAATAAATGTTCCCATTAACACTCCATCAGGTCAACAGCTATTCCAGACCAACTTGATGTTAGAGGAACCGGTTTGATTCATATCAGCTAAGACACACTTCTCTTGCAACATATCTTCTGGAAGGCACATAAAACAGGGGTCCTGCTCTAACCAGGTGGAGTCATTAAAGAATCACTGAACTTTTTACAAGTTGCTTGAAATACTCTGGCTAGAATCCAGCCCCAGTGTTGTTGCTTTGTCTGTTTAGCAGCTCCTTCATCACGCCGTGACAATGACTCTGTTTCAGCGCTGGAGGAAGTAATTTCTCCATACATCGTTTGTAACACATTTTGGGAGGCTTCTGAGCGCTTCCTAAGCCCTGCAGTGAGATCAGTGGGATGTGAGCCTTACCATAACAATCTGTTTGGGCAGCATGAGCAGCATTTGTATATCATCCATAATGAATGTGTGTGCATATGGAACAAACACACATGCACACAGATGCCTGCTCAGACAGGCTACCCTTCTCCTGTGCGAGTCAGTGCAAGTTCTGCTTGAATAAGGACCACGATGTCTTGTTCCCTGCACAAATGCTGGGTAGCAAACAACAATCTGAAATTTTGGTTCAGGAGAGTGTTTAAGCACACTTGAGCTCTGCTAAAATGCAAACTTGAAAAGAGAAGGACTTTCTAACTAACATGGGATAACCCAGAGTTCCTAACGAATGTGGTGCTTCCTTCCCGTGTAACAGCCACTGTCTCTTGTGTCTTTACCAGAACTTTTATAACTTTTTCACACAGGTTGGACATTTTTGAGAAAGGGACTTGAGAAGGGACATGAGGAGTCTGGGTGGATGCCTTTGGTCTGCCTCCAGTCACACAAATCCTGGACAAAGATAAAAACAAAGAAATCCCCTCTTCTGGATCATGCAAATCCAGGAACTTGAACTTTGAGCTGTCCAAAGCACTGGAAAAGTGAGTATCTCTTTGTATCTTAAATGTAATTGCAACCAAAGCACTTCTGTGCTGTGTTATGGCAAAATGTTGCTGGTCAAAGGTATGTCCCCAGCTCCAGGCAAAATGTCTGAGCCCAGATGATGAACTTAGTTCTGCTTCTGCTGAAATCATAAGACCTTCTGAGTTTAACATGAATGCCAGAGAAAATAGGTTTCAAAACGATCAACAAAAAAAGAGGAGCCAGATCCTGAGCAATCGGGTCCTAGACATAGAGAATACAGCGCTTGCCGACGCAGAAGTTACGTGTCTCTCTTATCACTCCCCTGTTTGAAGGAAGAGCCTGGGATTTTGGAGGACACCCTTCGAAAGAGCTTGTGAACCTTTAGAGTCAAAATCCCATGACACAAAGTCCTCAGAGTTTATGTAAGTATTTAAAAGGAGATATAGATTCCTGAGTCACTTATATACTCCTGATAGTATTCAGTCTTGGTTCAGCAAAGCATGTGACAACTTTAGTAGATGTTTAAATCCATTCCATGTAATACGCTTAAACTCATCCCCTCTCAGAAGGAGGGAAGCCGTGCCCCTGGGTTTCTCCTTTCCCTCTTAAACAGGAGACATGTACTTACATCTCCCTGAAGCCAGCAGCAGTTGATTATATGCTTGTATTTACATCTTTGTTGAACAGACAATGTAAAAACCATAGCAAGATTTGAGTGATAAAATAACCATAACCTGTCCGGTGGCTGCCAGAATAAACAAATCAATACAAGCCAGCCTTAAACGAATTGCGAGCTTGTACGGTAGGGAATGGAAATCTGCAGCTGTCTGTGGCACAGCGTGATTTCCACTGGTACACTAAAGAAAAAGATTTCATCCGCTCTCACCAGTGAAAGTGGAGGGTCTTATCCCTTCGCGGGGACAGTTCGCCCTTCTGGCATGAGAAAGGCTGCCAGGAGGCTCCCACGATGCGTTAGGACCGGGAGGTTCTCGGATCAGAGCCACCAGGTCCCTGTGGCTCTGGCCCAGCCCTACCTGCAGCCGCGTTCACCCCAGGACAGCGATCACGCTCTGACGGCTGGACGAGTCCCCTGCCCTCGCCCACGACCGCCAGCGCTGCGGGCTGTGCGAGCACCCGCGGTATTCGGGGTGGCCCCCAGCAACCAGCCCCCCCAGACA
>NW_010398816.1:0-9109 GCF_000710305.1 Buceros rhinoceros silvestris
TTGGCCTTGTTGGACCTCATGAGGTTCACATGAGACCATTTCTCCAGCTTGTGACAGTTTAGACTTCAGAGCGTGTCCTGTGGCTAAACACAGTGATTTGGAAGCTCCTTTCTGGCACTAGCTGATGTGTGCAGCCTGCACAGGAGAGCTGTAGCATCATGTTTTTCTTTACAAAAATGGCCTGAATTGAACACCGTCTTGTGTTCGAGGATGTTATTGGCGACTTTTAAAGATATACACAATTGGTGGAGTCATCAGTCTAACGACTTACCAGAAAAGGGGATGAGAAGGAAATATTAGCGGTGTTGTTGATGAAACAATGGGGGATGCGGTCTACGGCAACGTGTCTATTGGACAAAAGCAATGGAAAATGAACTGTATTATTTCTCACTCGGTTGTTCTGTCAGTGATTGAGGCATTTCAGAGCACGACCAGGAAAATAATAGGTTGCTTTCACAATGGTAGAAGTTTTAACAAATGCTCAATCATTCACCCGACATCATTGCTGTCGTCGGCGAGAGCTTTAGCGTGTGCTATTGATGCTTTGCTTCATTCTTATTGCCGCTTGCGTTCCAGATTCAATCTCCCCGCAATGGAGGACTGAGCATTTCAATTTGCTACCTGTAGAGCTGCATTGAAATGCTCGGGCGAAAATGAGAGAGATGATTTTGGGTGAGGCTGAAAGCAGAGGCTTTGTGGAAGGCATTACACACACAAATCCCCCGACGAGAGCTGCGTTCGTAGCACGTGTCTCCTAACCGTACGCGGCACAAAGGAGAGGATGGCGTTTGGAAGTGGAGTGCTCTCAGTGGGTATCGATAAGCGCTTTTGCATCGTGGGGGTGTCTAAATCCAATGTCAGCCTGATGATCCCTTTCAATTGAGAAGTTTTATTTCACAGCCTCCGTGCTTGGTAAAACTTTATTTCTGGACTTGGTCCGCTTAAAAGAGCGTGGCGGAAGCTGCTCATTCCGCCTCTGTTACTCCTATTTATGAGGTTCATCCTGAAGCTAGAAACACAGAGGGTGTCCTCTTAATCGCTCACTGGTAATTCTGAGCATTTGCATCTCGGCTACTTAGTCTGCTGGCATTTGGAAGGGGACAGTGAACGGTCTGGAGCACAATGTGCTGAGGAGCGGCTGAGGGACCTGGCGGGGCTGAGCCTGGAGCAAAGGAGGCTCCGGGGAGACCTTCTGGCTCTGACAACTCCCTGACAGGAGGCTGCAGCCAGGGGGGGTCGGTCTCTGCTCCCCAGCAACAAGCGACAGGACGAGAGGAACCGGCCTCCAGCTGCTCGCGGGGATGTTGAGGCTGTCCCTGAGGAGCCGTTTCTGTCCCGTTGGGGTTGTGCAGGCGTGTGGCAGGCTGCCCAGGGCAGTGGTGGAGTCCCCATCCCTGGAGGGGTTTCCCAGCGTGGGGGTTGTGCGGGCGTGTGGCAGGCTGCCCAGGGCAGTGGTGGAGCCCCCATCCCTGGAGGGGTTTCCCAGCCGTGTGGAGGTGCTGCTGAGGGACAGGGGGCAGGGGGGACCTGATGAGCTTAAAGGTCTTTTCCAACCAGAGTGATCCTGTGATTCACCTGCTAAGGTGGCTTCCGTCAGATGATTGTGAAACGTCTGTGTAAGTTGGGTGTTTGGAAGGTTTCATTGTCGCTTTTTTTGTGGGTGGCAAAGCAGAGGTGTAGGAGAAGCAATGAGTGACCTGGCATAACAAGAAGTAAAACTCTTCTCTCCTGGTACCTGCTCCCTCCATCTGACCTGTGTAGACCTCCTCCATTGCTGTGTATCCGAAGGCTGCTCAAGGCTTTGAGAACAATCACAGCAATAGGAGAAATGATTTGGTGGTTTGTAGAGTGCCTACGAGGGAATGCAGCCCACCGCTCCAGCCTTTGTCCAAGAGATGACCTTTACACTTAGCTTTGAATGTAAAGTCATTAACAAAACCATTCTCTGTCCTCTATGCTCTGCCTCTTAATTTCTCATGCACTTGTAGGAACCCAGAAACAAGTTTTCTTTCAAAACGTGACTGTTTAAGATGGGGAATGGGGTGACCTGGAAACTGCTTTGGCTGCTGTCCCTGCGATGACATCAGGGCAGTGTGTTGCGCTAAGGACATCAGAACGGCTGAGAGGCAAAGAGATGAGGCTAAGGAGAGGTCCGTGAGGGTCGCCTCGATGCCATCTTCCCTCAGACTGTTGGAAAACCACCTTTTTTTGGTTGTTTCTGCTCTGACCATCACGCAGAAGCTCCACCCGCCTTCAGAAAAACTTCTTCCAAGCAGAGATCTCTGTCAGTAGAACAAGAGCAGTGGTATGCAGTGCTCCCGGGTGTTGCAGGGGTGCACGGCCAGAGTTTAGCCCAGCCCATCCTAAAATGGGCTAAAATGAGTAAAGGTGATCAGTTAACACCGTAACAGATGCCTGAGACTTTCATTTACCTTCGGTTTGGATCCAGTGCAGGGCCCTAGAGGTTACAGGACGGACGTGGTCAAAGCCCAGTTCACGGCCAAGCTGAGACGCAGCCAGTCCTTGGAGGCTTGAGCATTAATCACCAGCAGTGTGATGTGGCCCGTTAGAAACTGTGTGAGGTGCTCTTCAGGGTTCACTTCTGTTTAGAAACTTTGTCAATTCATTAAAAAAAAAAAAAAAGTCTTGCTCGTATTTGTCCAGAACTAAGAGCATAACATTCTTTCTTCGAACAGAAGTTTCTTCTGCCTTGATCGCTGTGGACCCCTGAGAGGAAAATAGGAAATTTCTAGAAACATTTTCTCTCTCTTTTTAGATTTTTTTTCTCATTCATTTTGTATTCCTGTGGCTCGCTGTGGACAAATCAATATAATAGCTTTTTGATTTTGATTTTAAATTTTTAGCTGTGAATGCGGGCATTAAGTTTCCTCAAAGAAGCTGTTTTAGTCCCGGTAATTTGGAGGTTTGTTGCTAATATTTAGCAGGTGCAGTTTGTACTTGACCGCTTGGCACTTAGGTGCTTTATCCTCTTTCAGTGATCTTTCTCGGCGTCTCTCCTTGTGTATTTTTGGGGTAGAGGTTCTCTGCCAGGATTTTCACTCCTCCAATGGCCTCTGAGCATTTGGCCTGTTCTGGATGAGGCCATTAGGGGCTTTTCTGTGGTTTTCTCTTCCCGGGTGTTATTGGCAGCAGAGATTTCATAGTTTTCAAGGTTTGTGCTCCCTTCTGTAGGAAGCAGCTGTTTCTTGTCCGTCTTTGCCCTGAGGCAGGACAGCTTCCTGAGCAACGGTGTCCAGAGCTCTGCACCCAGAGTCCACACTGCAGCCAAGGTCGGGGGCTGTGCTCTCAGGAGGACCTTCACCATTCCTCTTCAACTAAGGGGTTTTTATTTTCCTTAAATCACAGGGATTAATTCTTCTCCTTCTTGCAGCTGAAGAAGGATGAACCCTGTGAAGACCCCATCTCCTACAAGTAAGGCAGCACGTCACAGTGCCTGGGTGTGATGGTGCTGGCTCAGATTTCGGGTAGATCAATGGGTGTGAACAGACACCTTCTACCCCCAGGGCCATCTGTAGGTCTCGGAGCCATCAACATTAGAGCCCAAGTCTGGCAAACCTGGGCTAAGGTTGCGCCTTCCACAGCAGGCTCAGCAGGTTTGGGGAAGCAGAGCCTCAGCAGCTGCGTGGAAAGGCGCTGGGACAAAAGCCAGCTGTCATCTGAACAGCAGCAACAACGAATGTGGTAACCTTTTGTTTCCTGTGCCATCAAATCCCGTGCAGTAAAATAATCTCATCAGTCGAAGGAGAAAGATTGTGGGCTTTCCTCTGAGAGATAGCCTTGCATGGCTTGCCTCATTTGGTGTAAGTCAATATTTTGCCCACTTGCTGTGGAAGCCTTGCAGAACGTGGACATTCAATTCTGAAGCAGTTTCCATTGGCATTTCTTTAATAAACTCTCACAATTTATAGACTGTATTTTATGTCTCCTGCTCATGCCCCCAGAGTTTGTTCTAGCCAGCTATGAAGAAATGAGATATTGAGTTGTTACTCTTCTTGATTAAGTCAATAAAATCCATTTGTCTTGTTAAGTGAGTAGCTCCATTCAGCATGTTGCACAATCCCAGATTCTGCTTTTTGGGGTGAAAACAATATCCAAGACAAAGATTAATTATCTGAAAAGCTGAGCTGCCTGGTCAGTGCCTGAGCCCAGCCCTGCTTGCCCATAGCCATGCCGGCGCTGCAGTGCCAGTGCAGCGCAGGGCAGGCAACGCAACAGCGTTCGCTGCAATTTCAAGGTGATGATTTGTAATTATTAGATGATAATTGCTCTGAACACTGAAGAACATTTTGGTTCTGTCATCTAAAAATAACAAACTTATTAAAAAACACCCCACGTAGCATCACTGTGAAAGACAGGAGAAAAAGAGACCTGCTAAGCGAAGGGGTGGCTGTATTTTGGTTCCTGTATGTCTTTCACAAGAAGCACCCTGAGTTCTGCTGCTTCATATCAAATGCTCAGGTCCCTGTATGACAAAGCTCCTGTCTCTCTTGCTCTGATTAGAAGCCTCTGAATTTTGGCGAGAGCTTGGTTTGGAGGTGGTGGAGGTGACTGAGCTGTGCTTGAAGCACTTGGACATCCGACCTTACCCCACCGTTCCCAGGAGAACCGCAGAGAAAACTATCAAATGATAAAATCCCACTGCACACTCATAGCTCATGTCTGAAGTCTTCATAGTGGATTCTCATCGCATTTTTAATCTGTAACTGCTTAACTTCAGTAAAAGTGACACCTGCAGAGGCAGCAGCTCTTCCAAGCTCAACAGCAGCAACCAGTGAGTCCTTTCAGGTGGATTTTTGGGGTGTGAGCTCTGCTTTGCTGCTTCCCTAATTGAGATCAGGATCTGTACCTTGGGTTTCTGAATGTCAGCTGGTTACGCTAAAAATAACCGTTGCATTCACGGTTTATATCCTTCTAAATTAGACGTCAAGGAAGACCGTAGAACTGTTCTTCCAGCTTACCCTGTCATGCAGATCAGTGTTGTCTTCACACTCCAAACTGGGAAAATCCAAGGTGAGGAGTTTTCACTAGTTTGAGGTGTAGCTGTGCAGGTCAGTCGCTCTGCACTGGGGATTTTGAAGTTTGCAAGCCTTCTGTCTTAAAAATTATTGAGTAAAAAAACAGGCAAAGTTCGAGATAGTATTGGAAATTGGGGATGATGGGCAATGCTTCTGTCTGAAAGAACCGAGAGAACCTGTGGATCAGGATTTGGCCCCTGTGCACTCCTCCTCCCGTTGCACATTTTATTGTGGTTTGGGTTAATTTGGAATGAGCGTGAAACTCACACTTCCTCTCTGAAAATAAAAAATGCTCTAAATATGGGGAACAGGAGGATGAAGTCAGAACAACCTGGGGGGGAAATCAGGGCACTCTTCCCATTTTGGGACCCCTGGTTGAGGAAGACGTCCTACCTGCCTGGCATGCAGAGCTGTTTAAACTCAGAGAAAAGCATTTGGAGTTGAGTTTCCCAGTGCTAGAGTGGCTTTAGTAAATGGGGAGTAGAAACATCCCTAACAAATAAGGCGCACCCATTACTTCCAGGGTAAGTAAACCACCAAAAGAGCAAACCAGGTTGCAACTCAGAACATCTCACTGCTGTTTCTGCCCCCGCTTTCTGCAGACTTTGGTCTTGCACATGTCTCTAATTAATTGGAAAAATTAATTAATGAATTAATGGTGCAGCCCTGCGATGGGGCAGGGTGCACACCGGCTGGCTGTCTTGCATCCTGGATAAGAGTCATCCTGGCTTTGTGCCTTCATCATCTGCTGTATCGCCCTGCGATTTGCTGTTCCCCTCAGCTCACGGGACCTTATTATAACTCAGCTTTACAATATAACCAAGGTCAGGCTTTTTATTTGTATTTTTATATTCACCTGCTGTGATTCTCAAATTACACCTTAAAGGGCTACTTGTCAAGGATGATGGTTTCAAATTTAATCTAGTTTAATAACAATAGTGTTTGTCTATTAACTTTCTTCCTGATCTTGAAAAGCTATTAGGCTCCCTCAGGAGAGGAATGGGCTAGTGTTAAAATCCAGCCTCTCCTAAGATCCCTATCTCTGCCAGTTCCTACTCCAGGTCTGTGTTTTGGGCTTATTTGTAATCTGTATCTCCCAGAGATTTGCTCGCTTATTTGTGTTTTGGGGTCATCGTCAACAGCTATTGCTAAATAACTCGAGTAGCAACGGGACCCTCTAACTTCTAACCTCAAGAGAAGGGAAGAATCTCATCCTGGTTGCACAGTCTCAATTTGGTAGAAACACTTTTCTTCATAAGCTAAACTTTGCCCTCTCTTGAGCCTTCCTTTCGAGCTGTTGTTCCTAGCTGGTTGCATTTTTGACAGTAGTAGCATTTGCAGTTCACCCCTGTGAGAATGAGAACAAGATGATCCTGTCTGCATGGACCAGACTTGATGCAGCCACAAGCAAAGCGTCGCTTCTGCTGCCACTCCTGGTCTGTGCTAGGATGGTGAGGAGTTGCTCAGCTAAACCCATCAGGCTTAGCTGAACTAATTTAAAACTTCCCTCTCCATCATCATTCCATCATGATGTGCGGCCTTCCAGTGCTGCAAGGGGCTGTGCGAGAGCTGGGGAGGGGCTGTTGAGCAGGGGCTGTGGGGACAGGACAAGGGCTGAGGGGTTCCACTGCCAGAGGGAGAGTCAGAGCAGAGAGAAGGGAGAGATTGTTGGTGCTGAGGGTGGGCAGAGCCTGGCGCAGGCTGCCCCGAGAGGTGGCAGCAGCCCCATCGCTGGCCCCATGGCAGGTCAGGTTGGCCCTTGGGGCTCTGAGCCCCCTGCTCTGGGGGCAGATGTCCCTGCTCCCTGCAGGGGTTGGGCTGGAGGAGCTTGGAAGGTCCCTTCAGCCCAAACCATCCTGTGATTCTGTGATTTCAAGGTGTAAGATGTGATGTCAGACACACCTACTTAGTGCTCTTCTGTTGATACGTCCCTCTGAGCAAACTTCAAATGAGTTTTATATTAACGGTCAGTTTTGCTCTCGTTTCTTGTTTCCCATTCCTGCCTGCAGCCCAGGTTTGACACAGGGGGTGTCTTTGCACCTCGCTTGACTTACAGAGCTGAAGAACTTACACACGTACAGCTCAATAGATTGAGCCTATGTGGGTACCCTTCTGCCAGCAGCACTGCAGCTTTAATAGCTTCTTAATACTCCCTCATTCTGCTGCTGACCAGACAGGCCATGTCTGACGGAGGCTGGGTGGTAGCTGTGCAAGGGGGGCAGCATTCCGAGTGGAGGATATGGAGGAACTGGAGAGATTTTTATTTATGAGTCTGTAGCAGCAGATTCCGTTGAGTCTTGGGGAGGCACGGGGCTGTCTGCGAAGCGAGCAGTGCCCCAGCTTCACTGAATAGCTGTTACCCGGCTGCGAGCCCTGCCGAAACCGTCCCGCAGGGCTGCCAGCAGCAGCAGGGATCTACCTCCTGTCGGGTTACTGCCGAGTCTGCTCTGTGCACCCCGTGGCGTTACAGCTCTCGCTCGGGGAGACCTGCTCTCAGTTGCATCACGTCAGGAAAAAGCATAATTTTGGCCGTTCCTTGTGATTATTTGACATGAGCCAGCACTGACACTTCAAAACAGGAAGAGTTTTTGAGGACAAAAATCCTCAAAAACTTCTTTTCTCTTTGGAATGTCTCTTCCAGTGCTTTACAGGGTAAACTCGCCAATCCCCTTTGGATTACGGTTGCTTCGGAGCTGTCATATTTTGCGTTGGCATTGTTTGGCAGCGCATTTGCAATTGCTGATTCACAGAGCAGTAAACCCCCAGGACTTTGATTTTAATCTCTGAAAACAAAGCAGCATATGAGAAATGGGTTTCACCTTGCGATGATGAGCTCTTGGCAAGCACGCGCTGTCTTTCCGGGGACGTTTAGAGTCAAACCGCGTCTGGAGAGACAATCCATCTTTCTGAAATTCCATTGTAACCCAATAAAAGAGTTAGTCTCTCTGCTTTAGCCGGAGCTGTTCCATCAGATTACACTCTTGGAGCTGTACTGGCGTAGCCTCTCGTCCTGTCTACTTACTGCGCCGTCACCGTAGCGTTTAGCCAGTTGAACCAGCGGTAGGTGGCACAGCAACATCTGTTAAACGGAGATAATTTGGGGTTGCCTCTGGTTAGGGAAATGACAGAAGCCAGAGGTGAAGAAGGAGTATGAGATGATCCCACCGGTGCCGCATCGCTGTTTGCGATGTGCGTTATGGTAATGAATTGGTCCTTCAGCCTCCACCGGGGACCCAGTGGGGCGCAAAGGGGTTAAGAGGCCATAAGTAACTGAACGGGGCAAAGAAGGGACAGGAGGAGAGGGGGATAATTACCCCCGTTTTACAGAGGGGAGTGAAGACCCGGGAAGATGAAGCAATTGATCACGTAACAATCTGCCCTCCTCTGGCCTTGATCGAGCAAAGAGCTTGAGCATCTGCTGATCTTTAATTGCAGGAGTAGCCCTGTGCGTTACGGATGGCAGCAGCAGCCGAACCAAAGTTTCCCAGCTCCCCTGTGTTCTGCGCTTTAAGTCCAGTCCCATCCGCCCACTCAAGGATTAGTTTCTCTCCCGTGTTCTCCGCTGCTTTGTACAGCTTTGGTAACGTGTTTGCAGGCAGCAAGCAAAGGTACTGGGAGGGGCTGGGGAGGATGCTCCTTTCAAAAGGAAGAGAGCACTGTTGCTGCAGCTGAGTTTGGGTAGTTATGTGTCCTTGCTAGTTTTCATTTTGGCTTTTGTTGATCAGAAATGCGGAGCGGTAAGCGGAGGTGAGAGCTGCTGGGCTCTTTAACACATTTGGGGATTTGGGAGTCAAAGAGAAAGGGAGAAATGATGAACCATCGAAATGTTGCTGGCTTTTTATTTCAAGATCGATGTAGGATCTCTCAGTGCATCGCAATGCAAAATGGCGCATAATATCGGTCCTAAATTGTCCCAAATTATTCCATTTTTAAGCCAAGCCAGCTTTGTTTGAATAATGGCTTTGCCACAGGGACCGTCTCATTGATTGGATTACATCTGTGTGTCATAGCAAGAAAAATGAATTTGTGTCAGGCTGGATTACAGGTTTACATATATTATTTAAATGTTGCTC